>NC_140951.1:33442097-33649597 GCF_014529385.1 Adiantum capillus-veneris
CACTGACGGAAATGGCACGATGTATGGTCAAAAGTCAAGCTTTGCCGCATTCTTTTTGGCTTGAGGCCATCATGTGTGCCACTTATGTACTTAACAGGTGTCCTACGAAAGCTTTGCAGTCTATTACTCCATATGAAGCATGGCATGATAGAAAACTTCTATTGAGCACATGCGTGTTTTTGGCTGTTTGGCATATGCTTTGGTGCCACAAGTGCACGCAGAAAATTGGATGATAAGGCTGTCAAATGTATTTTTGTTGGTTATAGTGCTGAAAGCAAAGGTTACAGGTTGTATCATCCGCAAACAAAACGTATTCTGGTTTCTCAGGGATGTAGTGTTTGTGGAAGATTCTGTTCAGCCCTTGCTGTCATGTACTAGAGACAGGTAATGTAAGCTCACAGGACATTTATGACACTTTGTTGCCTCTTTTCAGTGGTGGAAATACGAATGTAAGTTCCAATGAGGCAAATGTACAGCCTATGGGGGTTTCTGAAAATGTTTTAGATCAGCCTATTACTGATGCAGATGTACATGATGTACTTGATGAGGAAAGGGCTGAAAATGAGCAGGCTAGAGGTATGCCAAAATGGCTGGTGCACACTTTGCGTGACAGTAAATTGGATGCACCTTTGTCTAGTCGTACTCGTTCAGGCTCTCGCCATGCATCTTATGCATCAGATTGTTATGCTTTGGCTGTGTCTAGTTTACATGATGTTGAGGAGCCTCTGTCTTTTGATGAAGCACAAAATTCAAAAAATTGGATGGCTGCCATGCAATCAGAATATGATGCACTTATAGAAAATGACACATGGACTTTATGTGATTTGCCTCCTGGCAAAAAGGCCATTGGTACGAAGTGGGTTTACAAGTTGAAACGCAAGCCGGATGGTGAGATCGATCGCCATAAGGCTCGACTTGTTGCAAAGGGTTATGCACAGCAAAAAGGCATAGATTATGAAGAGACTTTTGCTCCCACTTGTCGTATGACTACTGTGCGTTTTCTATGTGCATTGGCAGCTCATTTTGGTTGGGATGTACATCAATCAGACATTGTTACTGCTTTCTTGAATGGTGACATATTTGAGGAAGTTTATGTAACGCAGCCTCGCGGTTTTGTCATAAAAGGACAAGAGGACAAAGTGTGCAAATGTAAGAAGGCTTTGTATGGGTTGAAGCAATCTCCTCGTGCTTGGTATGAGAAAGCTGACACTCATTTGGTCAAACAAGGCTTTCGTAACAGTCCAACAGAAAGCACATTGTATGTAAAGCGTGAGGGTGATGTACTTCTCATTGTGGTTCTTTATGTTGATGATTTGCTGATCACTGGACCAAATGAGAGACATATTGCTGAATTTAAGGCTGATTTGAATGCTACTTTCAAGATGAAAGATTTGGGGTGTTGCATCATTACTTGGGTATACAGTTTAAGCAGTGTGATGGTGGTATTGCCTTGTGTCAGAAAAGTTACATAGAGACATTGCTATGTAAGTTTGGACTTGAGGATTGCAAACCTATTGCCACTCCCATGGAAACAGGTTTGAAGTTGAGTCTACATGATGCTGGCGATCCTGCTGATGTCACTCTTTACCAAACTGCTGTTGGCTGCCTCATTTATGTATGCAACACGAGGCCAGATATTCAGTTTGCAGTCTCACAGGTCAGCAGATTTATGCATAGCCCAGGGTCTAAGCATTGGCAGGCTGTCAAGAGGATTTTCCGCTACCTTAGTGGCACTTTACATCTTGGCTTGTTTTATCCCAAGGGGGGATCATTGCCGCCAGACTTACATGCTTTTTCGGACTCAGATTGGGCTGGTTGTTTTGACACGCGAGTGTCCACAAGTGGTTTTTGTTTCATGCTTGGCAGTTCATGTATATCATGGTTGAGCAAGAAGCAACCTACTGTGGCCACTTCGAGTTGTGAGGCTGAGTACAGGGCAGTCTTCACAGCTACGGTTGAGTGTGTATGGCTCAGACGCCTTATGGCTGATTTGGGTGTTGGACAGGACACTGCCAACACTATCTACACTGACAGTCAGAGCGCATTGGCAGTTGCGAGGAACCCAGTTTTTCATGCTCGCACAAAGCACATTGAGGTGCATTACCACTATGTCAGGGAGAGGCTCTCAGCAGGAGAGATCAGCTTGGCTTATGTGCCAACACATGACAACCTTGCAAATCTTTTCGCAAAGGCATTGTCTCGTGAGAAGCTTGAAGCTTTCCCCAAAGCTTTGGGCTTACTCCCCTTTGTGGACTGATCCTATCCTCAGGGCATGGCACTTCCCTTTACTCATGTGCCAGCTCTCGTTCACCGCATCACTCCAGGGGGGATTTGTTACCATATACATGTGGTAGTGATGTGTGTGAACACACTAGGACCGCCGAGGCATTTTTTCCCTCTTTAGGAGGTTTTTTTTTCCCCGTGCATTGTATATACGCCCATCACTCTAGGGCTATCTATCTTTCCAAAGCACACTAAGTAACACACTCTCTATTGTGTGCCTTGAGCTTCCTTCGTCTTCTCCAAGCTGTGTGTGTTTCTCTGCAACCCTAATTCCAACATACACACACACACACACACACACACACATATGTGTGTGCGTGCGTGCGCACATATCGGTTGGCTCAATTTATGCTTCGTTGCAGCCCGATGCATAGATTGTGTCTCATGGAAATCAGTGGTGGTCACTCTCTAAGTCTCAGTTATGGTGGCAAAGAACATTGTCTCGCATTTGGAAGAATCATCTTCCTCTCAAAGAGCACATTTTCTTATGGAGATGTATGGTGGGGGCTCTACCTGTCGGTACTATGTTGCATGAGCGACGCATCGCCTCCTCTCGATGTGTTTGATGTCGTGCGGCTAATGAGATGGTGACACATCTGCCTTGGGATTGCAACTGCTCCAGGATTTTCATCAAGCAAGTGTCCTCTGCACTGCGTTTTCGGTGTCCATATGGCATCTTACACAAAAGGTTCTATTTTGGAGCATTCCAACAACCACAGGCTTTGTTTAAGGTTTTTCTTCACTTGGGTCAAATTTTGGGTTATGTGAAGCATATGGCATCAATGTAACTCCCAGATGTTTGCTTCAAGTTCTCGCTTGGACAAGCACTTCACTTTGCCCATGATGCAGGAGGCATCTCTCTCGAAGCTTATAGGATTTACTTTGATTGTTTCTAGTTTTCAGAGCATCACGATGCTTCGTCTCTTGTACCTCTTATTTGTAGTGGGTTTTCCTCGATTTGAGGTTTCCCACTTGTAAATTCAATCAAGATTTACCACAAAAAAAGTGTGTGTGTGTTTGTACACACACATATGTCACTTTCCTTTGGGGCTTACTGTTCTGAGAATGGATACTTGTTGATATTTAACACTACATGGATGGTAGGTATAAGGTAAAAAGGTTTTAAGCACGACATGGATAATAACTAATAGGTTCATTGACACCTGTAATACGTATTCAAGGCTAACGGATCTGTTGTCTTCTTTATGTGGATGCAGGTGAGGACTCTATCTTTACTTGTGATCTTTTTGGCTTTGTTCATGTCCATCACTATCGAACCTGGCCTCTTTCACTTCAGAATAAGTTGTTCTTGACTATCTTATATACAAAACACTAGAATGATACCTCATTCTCATTATGATATACAAAAATGAATCAAAGACTGAGTTGTTTTTGTGTCCTTTGTCTTTGAACCGTTATGTTCTTTTGTGTATAAGTATAAATCTAAAAACAGCAACACACGTCCTAAACACAAGGTTCTCCTAGAAAGCTGGGAAACCAAGACACTGGCCTTCGAAATTTTTGTCCATACGCTTTGATGGACCTACTATCTATAATTCCTTGTTAAGTTGACAGGTGTTGGGTGGTCTTTCCTTGTCTATAGATCGGATTCCTGCTCACAGCTATTTAGTCTTTGACTCTGCTGGTTTTATGTTGCAGGTTAATCCAAAATTACTTACCTTTGTGTAATTATTTCGATTCTTATGATTTCAGGAATATTTTACCTATAAACGAACTACTCTTGGATGGACGGTCCGTTTGAGCTAACAAAGCCTTAAAACCCTCAATCTGTCTCTTGTCTCTTTCTTGTGTTGTGTGCATTTGTCTCTCTTGTTTATTTGAGCAACTTGTCACAAGTGTCGAATCGTGAAATAAGCACTGCTAAGTTGTATGCGGCTCTTACAATAATCTTGCGGAGTAGCTCTACCGCCAAAATTAGGTGCTAAAGAGTCACGGGTATCTTTATCTTGCATATGCTGAGAAATCTGCTACAAGGTAGATAAAAGATCCACACAAGTGATAGCATGAGTGAAGGAAATAGGTGATTGATAGAGAGAATTAAATTGAGAAGGAAATTAAGCCAACAATCTAGTAGCCATATCCGTAGAAGTGATCACCTTACACACACGCAAGCTCATCTCTAAGTTGTTGCATACAAGCAATCAAGGCTTGAAGGGAAGAGAACTGAGACAATTGAAGGTTCAATAGAATCTTCTCCAAAGCAAGGATTGTAACAGACTTGGACACTCCAAGTCAAGAATCTACCGCGACAGCACCAAATAACCACTTCAAAACAGTTCACAATACACACTGGCCCGGCGGAGTTCCGTGCCTAGAGATATTGGCCCCAAAGACTGCCACCCCTTTCGGTATTTCTTTATGTATTAATAATCAATGTTCAAAGTACAAGAGAGCGGTTAGGGTTTCACTCTCAGACTCTACGTCCAGATGCTCTCAGAGTGTATGCCCAAACCGCTTATTTAAAGTTTACAAGGGTTGCCAAAAGCAGAGCCCCAAAAGCTGAAAATCAAAAGCAAAGTGTTCTCTCTCTATCTCACACAAGCTCCCTTGAGCTTTTAATAAAATAAAGCAATAGTGCTCTCTCTCTCTCTCTATCTATCTCCCATGCGTAGGAAAATAAAAGCTGGAAATCTGCCTAAATCAGCGCCGCAAAATCTGGGGCTGCCGTATGGTGCCACGTCAGCATGCCAGCGCTTTTCCGGGAATCTCCCCTGCTGCCCTAGGGTAAGGGTTAGGGTTCGGGTTTCTGGTTACTTTTAGGGTTTGCAGGTTTTAGGGTTAGGGTTTCCAGAAATTAGGGTTTCAACAGTTACGGTTTCTGGCAAAAATTAGGGTTAGGGTTTTTGCTCTCGGATAGCCATGTCATCACTTTGTGACATACCCCCCTCTTGAAAGCATTGTAATCGCCCTCGATTACGCCTGCAAACAAACAGAGGCCATAAACCGTCTTAGCAGACACTGACTGTTGCTACCTACGTACTAGGAACACACATCTAGCACATGTACCAATCGACAGTCACATCACACGACATCACAAAACATCACATGACATTGAACATTCATTCGGATTTTAGACCATGATTTATCGGCAATGTAGCTAGAAATCGCATCTAGATCCAGTCGAGACCTCAATCGATGCCCGATTGACTAACCTCTATTGCAACCATGTCTACTCGAGATGAATCAGACCAAAATGCTTCATTCATTTCGTCTATCAGTTCCTGCACTTAAACAAGTCAATTTCATATTTTCCAGAATTCCATTTCATAAAGTCATCCAGCAGATACTGTCAGCTCTCAGTATCCCTGAAGCTCAAAGAGACATTAGTGACTCTAGTCTTCAAAAATCGAGGCATCTGTTGACAAAGGAGTGGAGTAACTCCCCTCTTGTGCATCCCACTGCACCAAATCTCCGGCCAAGCTGAATTCTGGGTTTCATTTGGAATAGACTATGCTAAATCAAAAGCTTCAAGGTAAAGATTCACATTCCGAGGAATATCTGCTAGGTCTTCCTCCTCCATTCGCTTCGCATCCATTGCAAAGTAGGTCTTGAATTTAACCAAGAACCGTCAACTCGCTTTACCTTCTTTCTTTCTTTCTGTGCCAATTTCTGTTCTGGAACGAGTATCTGCTTGGTTTCGTCCAATTCGGGTTGCACATCTAGCTTCCCATCATCGGGCTCATCGCCTTCAAAAGGCTTTAAGAGACTCACATAAAAAACATTGCGAATCCTCCAAGTATTCTGGCAGCTTCAGTCCAAAGGAGATATCATTTATCTTTACGGAAAATCTGGAAAGGTCCAAACTATCTCATGCTAAGCTTTCAAAGAAGCAGCTCCTTTCCCCTTTTTTTTTCTTTCTCGAGAGTGCCTTCCCATAATGTAAGAGCACCCAATCATTCTCCTTCAATTTCAAACCGCGACAATTGCGATCTGCTGCCTTTTTCTGTCTTTTCCCAAAATTTCTGCAAAGCCTTCCGGACCAAGTGCCTCGTGAACTGGTCGGCTCCAAAGAAAAACATTATCTCTCGTGCTAAGGAAGGGTGAAACCTTCGTAGCAAATTCAAGAATCTCAGATGGCACCTTCCCTATCAAAGAGTTGAACGTGTTTCTGTAGGCATATTCCACCAAGGTAAAAGCCTCTCCCAAGTAGTCTTCTGATCCAACAAAGAAGACTTCAACAAATCGAATCTCTGATTGCCCGTTAGTCTGCAGGTGGAACGATGACGAGAACTGCAACCGCATGCCTATGTTCTCCCAAATAGCCGTCCGAAACAAACTTGTGAACCTGGGGTGCCTGTCGGAGACAATCGTCTCAGGCATGCCATGTAACCTGAAGACCTGGGCAATAAACAGTCGTGCCCACGCTATGTTCTCGGGAGATGAAATCCATTGCAATACTTTCTCAGGGGCGGATGAGTATGAGTAAAAGGCTGTAACAATCCCTGTGCTTTATGCCTGTCAAAACTTGACCTTCTGGCATACCAAGCAACTGCGCACAAACTCTTCCACGTCCTTCTTGAGTCTCGGCCAAAAGAAGTATTTCTCTACCCCTTTCAAGGTGGTAGCAATGCCGCTGTGACCCGTAAAAGACGGACAGTGGCATTCAGTCATAACCTTTCCCCTCAACGGCTATGTAACGCACAACATGGTTTTCCGTATCAAGTAGCCATCCCGAATGGAATAGTCCGCAACCATCTCCCCTTTCTGTATTCAACGGAATACATCCGCAAAATCTGTATCTGTGGCGTACTGACCGACTAATACCTCGAAGTTTCTATGATGTATCGCGGAAATAGCCAGAACCAATGGTTTTTGGGACAAAGTATTCGCCACAAATTCTTATGTCCCTACACATGGACAATCCGGAAGTAAACTGTGAAAAGATGTTTGCCCACCGCATCTGCTTTTCGGATAGCTGCTTCCATGACAAGAAGTAGCATAAACTCCCATCATCTGTGAAAAAACGTAAAATCGACTCCGAGTAGGTAATGTCACCACTGAATAAGAGCATGGATAGCCGCCAAAAGCTCTTTCTCACATATCTATACTGTCAATTCCAGCCTTGAAAACAATCGGCTCTCATAGGCAATGACATTGGCCTTCTTGCATTGAGACCGAATCCAGACTACGACCACAAGTATCACAATATACTTCAAACGACTTCTGCGAATCCGGCAAAGGCAAAAACTTTTCCTGTAGTCAAATTCTTTTTCAATTCCTGAAAGGCAGTCACTTCTGTGGGTCCCACGAGAAAGGGACTCCTTTCTGTGTCAAGGTATCCAAAGGGGAAGCAACCTCTGCAAACTTTCAAATGAACCGCCTGTAGTACGAACATAATTCCAAGAAGCGTCTAACTTCATGGACATTCTTCAAATCGGGCCAATCACGGATAGTTTCTATCTTGGCTGGATCCATTTGCACTCTTGCTGCTGAGACAATGTGTCCCAGCTTCGCATTAATCACTAACTTGTGATCTGGTAATGCCTGACAGACCTGAAGCCATTCTTGAAGAAAACAACGATATCGTCAAAGAGAGTGCCAACAAATAGCCTGTACTCTCGAAAAATCCTGCCCATCATCCGGTTAAATATCGTAGGAGCATTGGTTAAGCCAAAAGGCATCACCAAAAACTCAAATAACCCAAAAGTCATCCGAAAGGCTGTCTTGTAGACGTCTCCAAGCGCGATTTGGATCTGATGATATCCACTCTTCAAATCAATCATGCTAAAGCACGAGGATCCATGTAATCTGTCGAGTATATCATCGATCAGAAATCTGTTCTTGATGGTGATTTTGTTGAGAGCTCTATAATCAATGCACATTCTCCAAGATCTTTCTTTCTTCAAAACGAACCACACTGGAGAGCAATATGGTGAAGTACTAGGCTGGACAAGACCCTTTTCCAAGAGGTCTTTCACTTGGTTCATAATCTCTTTTTTCTGGGCTCGGCTCACACAGTAAGGTGGCCGATTCGGTGGTGTGCTTCGACGAATCAGATCAATGATATGATCTTCATGACGAGCGGGTGGTAACTCGCCTGGCAGGCCCTCAGAAAAGCAATTGGCACGAGTGTGGAGAAAATCTTGGCGTTCTTTTGTTCAGGTCAAAACATATTCGACCTTCATCCATCGTTCAGTTCTCTCCCAAAAAAAAATGAGTAAAGAAGCTGAAGTTCGTCAAGTACAATCTTTGAGCCCTTCATTTGTCAAAGTCGCTTTCTCGGAACCACGGCGTTGTTCTTGTGGTACCAAGGGATTTCGAGTAGAACGTCACAACCTTCCAAGGAAATTACGTAGAACTCCTCGTGCCCTAAACACCCTTGTCATTACAAACGAAGTTTGCCAATGCTCGGTGTAATGGCAACATCCCGTCCGGGTGCCACTCGAACTACCTCCGGCTATGGCCTCAGCCTGTCGGGCGTAATTCCAAATCGAGCCGCCAATTCACAAGAAGTTGGCCTTGGCTCCTTCAAAAGAGCTTCCTGATCTTTCCTTTTGCCCTAAAAACGGCAAAGTTGTACTTTCATTTACTTAATTCGAAAATGCATTGTGGGTAATCTCATTCTAGGAATCAACCATGGCTTGTGTAATGATAAAGCACCAGATACAATAAAATCTACCATTGAGTAAAATCTGCCAATGGTAGAAGAAATAGGAGTCACTTGTCTAGAAGAGGTACTCAAAGAAGCAATAAGCACCAGAGGCACACAAGAAGGTGAAAGAACAGAGGGAAAGAGGGAGATCTTGCAGGGAATTGACAAGCAAAAGACTCAACGACAATGACAAGGCCTCTAAGGGGAGGCAGAAGGAACAAAGGTACGCCGGAATGTTAAAGTCGTGCCCAGGGGCCTAAATGACTTTAACTGAGCCTAGCCACTTCTTTACTAGTCAGATTCCAGTACCGATCGGCCCAACCATCTCGTGTCTACCTGGCCTTTACTGCTACGGGTGAAACTCTCGGCCAACAGCCGTTTCACACTAGCCATGCCATGTCCGAGCATTTGTGATTTTAACAAGGGGGTCCCAAAATTAAATAAAAATCAAGGGAAAGAAACCAGCAAATATATATAGCGGTTGTCACAGTCTCATGACATACACCTGTAAGGTGCAGCGGAAGTGAATGTTGCACTTTGCTCAAGATGACTGCTCCAAACTGTGCTCAAGGGTTCCTTCTAATTACGGAAGGGACAGCCTTCCGTTCCTTTAGTGAGAGAGTGCAAATGTTCTCAAACAAAGTGGTAAACACTGTGAATGAAGGTGCTGAGACTGAGAGATAGAGAGAGAAGAATACGACACCAGAATGTTGTCAAATCCTCCTCCAAAGGCCCCACTCTCTATGGCGAGAGCGGTCTACTATTGATTGCACAAATCTCTACAATGCAATGGACTTGTCGATGATGTCGACAACGATGAGGACGGCGACGAGATGGGCTGAAAACTGAAAACGCTAAGGGCTGAAATCTGCAAATCTTGTCTCTATTGAATTCTGACTCTATGTCAGTAACGACAGCGATGACGATGATGTGACGACGACACGCTGAAAACGCAGATGCTGAAATCTGAGAATAGCGGGCTGAATCTGCAAACGTTGGCTGATCTGACCGTACGGCGAGGATCTGCTGCAGGAAGGTGAGATCTGCGAGGTTTGGAGCTACTGCTGCGGAGTCTAAATGCTGAAAACTGAAAATGCTAATGCATGTGGTGGTTCTGTCGCCGGGAATCTGCAAACGTTGATGTAAATCTGCAATGCAAAAACGCCAGGCTGATGGTTTTACTTTTGTAAACGCTGGGCTTGCTGCTGCAGGCAGAAACGTTGGCTATCTGCTGTAGAAAACGCTAGCTCTTTGCTGTAGAAAACGCTAGGTGATCATGTTGGCTGAAAAACGCTAGGTTGCTCCGCCGGTCTTGCTGAGAATGTGCACTGCAAGTTGTGTATCTGCTGCCTCTTCTACCAGAAAGTGCTAGCGCTAGCTTTCTTATATATTTCCTTGGCCAATTTGCCCTACCCAGTTTCCCAACAAAGTCACTTAATAATAATAAGTGGAAAATGGCTAAAACAGGGAAAATGGGTTCTATGCACTGTAAAATGCTCCTGATGGGTACTGATTGAAATCTGATGATCATCCTATGTGCAGCGAGAGGAAATGCAACTATTGTAAGTATCAGGACATGCACAGTCTACGAACAGACTCACAAAGGTGTCAAAACACCTCCTAAGCTAATTGAACCCTTGTCATGAAGTAGCTTGTCCACATGCACATAGGGTTAGATGTGCACGTGACACCCCCTCCTTTTTAAAGTGAGGTACTATTACCAAACTGTATGGCGTCGAGGGAGATCACCAATAGCGTCTGGATGAATCCTGGGAAGGACTCTTCGCCGGCCCACTCTGATGTATGGGTCGTGCGATACTTGAACTTCATAAAGGTCTACAACGCTTGCTTCTTTGGGCCGCGCCGAAAGCAAAACAAAGTCATCTGTGGCTGCTTCAATGGTCCAGCGGCGTCTATGGACGTAGGTCCACCTTCATTAAGAATCTCCGAGTAGGAAAATTCCTGAAACCACTTTCAATACAAAAACATAAACATACCCATTCCATGTAGAGTGAATGGAAAAAGACTATTCTTTTGAAAAACTGTGCATGCAATACAGATGAACAAAGTGACGGAGTGGCACACCGTTCATCAAACAAACGCAAAAAATGGGGTCGAATCTTGACTTTCTGATCTAAATCAATCAACTGTGGCAAATCACCATGGAGAAAGAAGAGACTGAGAGAGTCTCCTTCTCCTGATTCTTTTCAATCTTCGCTTGCACATTAGAAATGAGAGATGAAGAATGAATAACTTCCTCCCCATGAATGACAATGGGAGAGTCACTTTTGGCATTGAAAGTGATAGTATTGGATGCCCAATCAATGAGAGGGTTATGCTCACGAAACCATCGAATGCCTAAAAGCATATCACATCCTGAAAAATAAGATACTACAAATTTTCTACGGAAGGACGCTGGTTGAACAGTGAACAACACATCAAGGCATTCTCATGTAATGAGAGAGTCCACACCTCGAAAGGAGATGTCTTGCTAACCTCCAAGCGGGCTCTTGTACAAGAGTCACTAATCACATCATGCATACTGCCTAGATCAAACAATATGACAAAACGCTGACCCTTCACATGACCATAACACTTAATGAGAGACTCATCAATGGGAAGATCACAAGAAACTTGGGTCACACTCGTGTTCTCATTTACGGCATTGACAAAGGATGTGGATTCTATGGGTTTTTTAGATTCATTGGATTCAATCTTAGGACACCTTCTTTTTATGTGACAATGATAACATCGACCTCCCTTAGAATAAATGCTTTGTTCTCTGATGTTATGTATCCTCCTAAAATTCCTTGTGCTGCTTTTTCATCTGGGGTGAGCTTAGGTTTAGCAATTGTGTTAGCTTTACCCTTAAATTCGTTGTAAGAGTTCTTTTTTGAGAGACTAGATGAAGATTGGTTAGAAGAGTTACCATTCTTACCGTTCTGAGGGTTCTGAGAAGTCTAAGTGATACTTTGAGAAGTCTTGTTTTCTTTAGGCTTTCCCTTATTGTGCTTCATCTCCTGTGCGAGAGCAATTGCTACCACCTTGTTGAGATTTACGGGGCCGAGGACTTCGACATCAAACCTGATATAGTCATCCAACCCGTAAATGAAAGCCTCCTTGCGCTCATCATCCGACTTGCGTAATTGGGTGCCGAGCTACAAAACACGATTAGAGAAAGACATAACTAGCAAACCATTTTGCTTGAGACTACGCCAATCGTCTTTCAACCGTGCTAGGTACTGAGGTGGCATAAACCGCGCCTTGAGCTTGTCTTGGAAGTCGGCCCAATTGAAGGAAAGGGACGTGTCTTCGTCAACTGCCTCTAGGTGCATGGCTACTTGTGTCTCTTGCCATGTGTGGTACCAATTAATGGCATCATCGGCAAGGTACATAGCTGCCGTCAAAACCTTGTTATTCCCTATCTTCTTAGTTGTCGCAAAATAAGCATTAAATTGATGTAGCCAAGAATGAATAACACTAGCATCCATCTTACCGTCATACTTATTGAACATGATCTTCTCTACGACGGGGTTGTTGAAGTTCGAGTCTCTGCTACTTAATGAACTACCAACTTCTTTGATCGGCTCGGATTTCGAGGTGAGTACCTGTAGGACCAACTCTTACATGCATTGATCTCTTTGCGGCTCACGCTCTAACTCTAAGGCCACTTGTCTGTCTTCGGCCGCCAAGCGCTCACACTCCAAGGCTAACCGTCTTTCTTCACGCTCACGATCCAATTCTACCTTTCTTTCTTTGCGCTCGTGATCCAATTCTGCCTTTCTTTCTTCGGCCACCAAGCACGCTCACACTCTAAGGCTGTCGTTCTTTCTTCACGCTTGCGATCCAAGGCGGCGCGTTGCGCTTGTTGTCGTATCATCATATCCATCATCGTCTTGACCAAAGCCTCCATAGGATTTGGTGCAATCCTTGGCGTAGATGGAAAAGGGGGAGGGTCGGAAAAACCTCCTGGTAGGAAAAATTCTTCTTCGCCGCCTCCATGCGAAGTGTTCATTCCACTTTGAGTGATGACCATACACTGAAGTCTTGAGTTCTTAAGTTCACGAGGAACTTTTTTCTTGTGGTTCTTAGGTTCTTGAGTTCTTGAGGGTCTTGAGTTCTTGAGGTTCTTTCTTTAGCTTGCAATTTGTGTTAGAGAAGGATCTTCTCTTACCCGAGCTTTTCTCTTTCCCGTGGGCGCACCCCTTGGCGGCCTTGCGCTCACACCAAGGTTGCTTTTTCCCACCTCACGTCAATTGGCCGGCCGCTAAGTGCACAGTCTGCTCTCAATGAGTAAAAAGAGAAACAAGGAGAGGTTGGACAAACCCTTCTTTCTTTGGTTTCCTGTCACTCTTCAAAAACACGATACGCCCAAGTGGACTTGGGTACGTGCGATCGCAAGAAGCAAAAAAAAAATATTGTGGTTCTTTCCTTGAGTGATATAGAAAACTGCCAAAGCTCTGATACCAATGTAAGGTGCAGCGGAAGTGAATGTTGGACTTTGCTCAAGATGAGTGCTCCGAACTGTGCTCAAGGGTTCTTTTTACTTACGGAAGGGAGAGCCTTCCGTTCCTTTAGTGAGAGTGCAAATGTTCACAAACAAAGTGGTAAACACTGTGAATGAAGGTGCTGAGACTGAGAGAGAGATAGAGAGAGAGAGAGAGAGAGAGAAGAATACGACACCAGAATGTTTTCAAACCCTCCTCCAAAGGCCCCACTCTCTGTGGCAAGAGCGGTCTACTATTGATTGCACAAATCTCTACAATGCAATGGACTTGCCCACGATGTCGACGACGATCAGGACGACGACGAGACGGGCTGAAAATTGAAAACGCTAAGGGCTCGAATCTGCAAATCTTATATCTGCTGAATTCTGACTTATGTTGGTAACGACCGCGATGGCGACGATGCGACGACGCCGCGTTGAAAACGCATATGCTGAAATCTACGAATAGCGGGCTGAATCTGCAAACGTTGGCTAATCTAACCATGCGGGGAGGATTTGTTGCGGGAAGGTGAGATCTGCAAGGTTTGGGGCTGCTGCTGTGGAGTCTAAGTGCTGAAAACTGAAAATGCTAATGCATGTAGTGGTTCAATCGCCGGGAATCTACAAACGCTGATGTAAATCTGCAATGCAAAAACGCCAAGCTGATGGTTTACTATTGGAAACGCTAGGCTTGCTGCTGCAGAAACGTTGGCTATCTGCTGTAGAAAACGCTGGCTCTCTGCTGTAGAAAACGCTAGGTGATCTTGTTGGCTGAAAAACGCTAGGTTGTTCCGCCAGTCTTGCTCGCCGGTCTTGCTAAGAAGGTGCACTGCAAGTTGTGTATTTGTTGCCTCTTCTACCAGAAAGTGCTAGCGCTAGCTTTCTTATATATTTCCTTAGCCAAATTGCCCTACCCAGTTTCCCAACAAAGTCACTTAATAATAATAAGTGAAAAATGGCTAAAATAGGAAAATGGGTTCTATGCACTGTAAAATGCTCCTGATGGGTACTAACTGTAATCTGATGATCATGCTTGTGTGCAACCAGATGAAATGCAACTACTCTAAGTGTCTGGACATCCACGGTCTGCGAACAGACTCATAAAGGTGCCAGAACACTTCCTAAGCTAACTGAACCCTTGCCATGAAGTAGCTTGTCCACATGCACATAGGGTTAGATGTGCACGTGACAACACCCCTCTTAAAATCGTACACGTCCTCGATTGCATGCCATATTTACATGCCATAGATGATTTAGGGTGGTAAGCACCCTATTATCATGGCATGTATCCACAAGAAAGAATGTCAAACATGTGTACAAATGACTTCATGAAACCTTCATACTTTTGTCAAGCAATGTACACTTCTATTGCATTGAGTCCTTAGGTACATGTGAAGTGCTAGCTCTATCATCACCAGTCTTTTGAGCACGTGTCAAGCCCTTTGACCTTTGCCTTACTAAAGTGAGCTAAGTTGGAGAATACGTGGGTTGTAAACCAAAAGCTTCAAGGTAAAAATGCAATACATTTGGTGACTCTATCAGTTCACTCTCTTTCATCGACTTTACATCCATAGGTAAATAGCTTTTGAACTTCACCAAGTAACGTCTTGCAAATTTTCCCTTAACTTTTCTTTATTTTTGCCTGTCCTCTAGAAGATTCGGCTGAGTTTTTAGCCTTCTATGCATTTCCTGACCCCTAGGAAGCTTCAGGAGTCTCTTTTGCAAAGGACCTCTTTGCTGAAATTTTTTTGGACTGGCCCCTTTCACGTTGCCCTGGAATCCACTGTCCTCTCCCTTCAACAAGGTATAGCCAGTATTTGCAACTTCCATAAGATGAGTAAAGGTGGCCACTTTATTCTTTATGCAGTAATTCCTGAGCACTTTTGTAACAAATTTGGACACCTTAAGTCTAGATTCTATCGTGACACGAGAGAGAGAATCACTTAAAATACTTCACAACTTTAAAATCACAGTTCAATTTGATCAATACGGCCCGGCGTAGTTCCGTGCCCAAAGGTATTGGCCCCAAAACCTGGCGCCCCTTTCGGTATTTCTTTGTATTAATCTTTGAGCAAAGTACAACTCCCGAAGGGTCCTCTACTCTCAGATTTCGCGTCCAAATGGCCTGAAAAGTGAGGCCCTTAGGGTTCTTTTATTCTTACAAAGGGTTGCCAAAAGCAGAGCCCCAAAAGCAGTTAAACTCAAAAGCAGACTGTCCCAAAAGCAACTAATTCTCAAAAATTGGCAAAGAACAGCCAACGCAAATTACGAAAATCCGTACAGTCGTCCCACGTCAGCACTGTCAATGCAAATTGCAAAAAGCCGTACAATCTGCCATGTCAGTGTCCGTACAGAACTGCCATGTCATCTACCTGCACGAATCATGAGGTCCGTACTGTTGTTCGCGTGTGTCCGGGAAAAACTGCCACATCATCAATTTGTGACACACCCCCCTGTTGAAAGAATCGATTACGCTTGCAAAACAGACAGAGGCCATAAACCAGTTCAATAGACACTGACCGACGCACTAGACACGACACCTCTAGTACTTATACAAAGACGACAGGCACATCACTGCACAGGACATCACATGACAATCAATCACGGAAACATTCATTCCAAATCTCAGACTATGACTGCCAGCAACGTATTTAGTAACCACATCTAGATCCATTCCAGACCTCATTGATGTCAAATTGACTAATCCCATATTGCGTCATGTCTATAGAGATTTTCGACTCAAGCACTGTCAGGTGCAAGAATCATTCGCCTCAAGCACTGTCGTGTGCGAGAAATCTTTTCTAGGGATCCCAATCCATCACTAAGTTCATACTGAACAAAATGGCCCAGTCATTCATTCTATCAATCGGGATTCATAATTTATTATCAGTTTCATTCAAGAGTTGTCACTACTCCAAAATCATGGTCTCATTCTTAATTCTGCTCCTTGTCCATAATTAACAAATTCTTCCATGTTAATTCTTCCATAAAACATTCGTTTTATTCAAAATTCCAAAAAGTCTTATTTCATATTCATAAAGCAATGTAATGCTAGTTCATCCATCATTTTCTATCTAAAATTTGTTCTGGAACGAGTATCGCCTCGTCCTGTTGCCCTTTCAATCTGCCAGTCATCCTGATTCTTGTGCTTTTCTGGGGCACCGTGTAGTGATATGTCCTTGTTCTCCACATTCAAAACACTTTCCTGCTTTGAAATAATCATCTCTCTAGTCTTTTGTCAGTGAAGGTCGTCTATCTCTTCGTCAATCTCTAGCTTTTCCCTCTTCCCGTCTCCTAATTTAGCCTCATTGTACATATGCTGTTTTTTCATTGGGAGAGTCTCCCCTTATGATTGATGTAGACCTCTCTAGTAGAGGTGGTTGTAGCCCTATCGGCAGTTTCATTAACTAATAGAGGGATCATTTCTCGAGAAAAAAAATGAGGTTTCGATGAAACTGCAATTACCTAACTCATGGTCAATACACAACGTTTTCCATGTTTCTTGGTTGAAAGTGTTTCAAGGAACACCGAAGAAGAAGAGCCGAAGATCATCGATGAAGCTTAAGTCATGGAGCCGGAGCAAGTGTTGTTGCATCGGTTTCGCCATGACTCAAAGAAGCAAGTCAGACAGTACTTTTTGAAGTTCAAGGATCGAGGAACCCACGAGGCAGTGTGGGTCGATGAAGAGTTTTCAAAGATTACCCAGAGTTGTTGGTGGACTACAAGGAAACCATGCAGCTTGGTACCAGTACCTCACTTTAAAAAGGAGGGGATGTTACGTGCACATCTAACCCTATGTGCATGTGGACAAGCTACTTCAGGTCCAGGGTTCAGGTCAGCTCAAGAAGTGTTCTAGCACCTTTGTGAGCCCGTGCGCAGGCCGTGCATGTCCAAGCATTTAGAGTAGTTACCTATCCTTGGTTGCACACTACATGATCATCAGCATGACAGTCAATACCCATCATGAGCATTTTACAGTGCACAGAATCCATTTTCCCTATTTTATCCATTTTTCACTTATTATTAATAAGTGACTTTGTTGGGAAACTGGGCAGGGCAAATTTGCTAAGTTCTATAAAAGAAACCTAGCGATAGCACTATCTAGCAGAAGAGGCGGCAGAAGTTCCCACAACTTGCAGTGCACCTTCTCAGCAAGACGGGCAAGATACCCTAGCGTTTTCAGCCAACAAGACCCTATGGCGTTTTTCATCAGTAGAATCAGCCTCGTGTTTGCTTAGCAGATTCAGCCTAGCGTTTTTCATCTCAACAGTTTCAGCCTAGCGTTTTCAGCAGCACCAGACCAGCCCTGGCGTTAGCAAATTCTAGATTCAGCCTGGCGTTTTTGCAGATTGCTCTAGCGTTATGCAGATTCTCGACGTCAAATCAGCCCTACCATCAGCATTTTCAGTTTTCAGCACTTAAACACAGCAGATCCTGCCCCTAGCCCCGCAGATCTCACCTACCCGCAGCAGATCCTCGCCGCACGATCTGATCAGCCAGTGTTTTCAGTTTCAGCCCGTTGTCTGTAGATTTCACCATCTGCGTTTTCAATTTCAGCCCGCTGTCTGCAGATTTCAGCATCTGCATTTTCAGCGCATCGTCGTCGCGTCGTCGCCATCACCGTCTTTGTCGACACAGTGTCAGAATTCAGCAGATAGCAGATTTGCAGATTTCAGCCCTAGCGTTTTTCAGATTTCAGCCCGCCCTCGTCGTCGTCATCATTGTTGTCGACATCGTCGGCAAGTCCATTGCATCTAGACCTTTGTACCAGATTTGTGCAATCAATAACATAGACCTCTCTCGCCATAGAGAGGGGCGGCCTTGGAGGAGGGTTTATGATCATTTGCACTCTCACTAAAGGAACGAAAGGCTCTCCCTTCCGTAAGTAAAAGGAACCCTTGAACACAGTTCGGAGCACTCATCTTGAGCAAAGTTCAACATTCACTTCCACTGCACCTTACATTGGTATCAAAGCTTTGGCAGTGTTTTGTATCACTCAAGGAAAGAACCACAAGAATTTTTTTTGTTGGTTGCGATCGCACGTAACCCCAAGTCCACTTGGGCGTGTCGATTCCTAATCGTGTTTTTGAAGAGTGACAAGTAACCCAAGAAAGAAGGGCTTCTCCAACCGCCCCTTGTTCCTCTTTTCACTCATTGAGAGCCGACCGTGTACTTAGCGACCGGCCATTCAACGTGAGGTGGGAAAAAGCAACTTTGGTGTGAGCGCAAGGCTGCCAAGGGGTGCGCTCGCAAGGAAGAGTCGAGCTCGGGTAAGAGAAAAGCCTTCTCAAACACAGATTGTAAGCTAAAGAACTCAAGAACCCCAAGAACCCAAGAACCTCAAGAACACAAGTTCCTCGTGAACTTCAGTACCCAAGATCTCAGTGTATGGTCATCACCCAAAGCGGAATGGATACTTTGCGTGAAGGTGATGAGCATGGAAATGGCGAAGAAGAATTTTCTCCACCAAGAGGTTTTTCCGACCTTCCCCCTTCCCCATCTACGCCACGAGTTGCACCAAATCCTATGGAGGCTTTGGTCAAGACGATGATGGACATGATGCTACAACCGTTGTGCCACCTTGGATCGCGAGCGTGATCAAGCGCGCCTGGCGGCCAAGGAAAGAAAGGCAGAATTGGATCGCGAGCGAGAAGGACGGTTAGCCTTGGAGCATGAGCGCGAGCAAGCGTGCTTGGTGGTCGAAGACAAAAGGGTAGCCTTGGAGGGTGATCGTGAGCAAGCGCGCTTGGCGGCCGAAGAAAGACAAGCAGCCTTGGAGTTAGAGCGTTAGGCGCAGAGAGATCAACGCATGCAAGAGTTGGTCCTACAGGTACTCACCTCGAAGCCCGAGCCGATCAAAGATGTTGGTAGTTCATCAAGTAGCGAGCGCATCCTCGTCTAGTTGCCTAGAGTCATAAACCCTTCCTTGTGGAGCATTCAAATCAGCAAAAGGCACAGACAGTGGTAGCCGCGAACTCTCGCCAACCTCAAACACTGGAGGAACTTCTTGTCTATCCTGTGAAGAGGAACCCTCTTCCCTGGTGTCATTTATCCTGTCAGCCATAGTGTAATTCCGATTTCCTATGCTTTGTGTCTTCGCCGCAAACCAACCAAGGCTCACTCTTTAAGCAAAAAGTGATTATGTCCCAGCAACGAAATCATGAAACCGGCCCATAGGGCGGTACCCGATCTTTACTTTGTTTAAGTTTACGACACAAAGGAGCTTCACAAAGAAACCTTTGACAGGAATTAACACTTCAAGCAAAGCATGGCTTGGCAGCTAGAGCGCTCCCAAGCAGACAATGACACCCTGTTGGCCCCAAAGACTGGCGCCCCTTTCGGTATTTCTGTATTCTTATTACATTTGAGAAAAACCTGTAAACTTCTACTAGCTGTCCCACTTTTATCGGGCTGAAATCCCCTACTCTAACCCGATTTTGGCAATATAACCACAGTAGAAATCTCCATGTACAAAATCCCAAGTAAACAGTGACTTTCCATGCACTTTAGAGCACTTTACAAAACCTGGCAAGAAATTACAGCACAATGAAATCTCTGTTTTTGGCCTCCAATTTGTGCCAAAATGCATGTTCGGTGATTCCCTACCTTCCCCGAAGCTCCTGGGACCTGTAGGCATCAAAACTAGCCAAAACCCTAAACCTGCAAAAAATACAGCAAGCTGTAATTCTCTGTTTTGTGCTCCAATTTTTGTGTGTCAATCACCCCTGTGGGTAGCCCTCGAGCTCTCGCACCTGTAAGGTCCCTTGTCTTTTGAATTAGACGAGATTCCTCGCGAGAAATCTCTCTAAATTGTCTTGTACAAGCACCCATGGCTTTCCCGAGACTCCCCTGGCGTTACCTTGCAGTTTAGGTGCGAAACCCTAAACCTGCAAAAAAACACAGCATTTCCTCTTTCACATCATTTTGAGCGGAGCAAACACGTCTACGCGTGTCTCAGAGGCTCCCGCACGCAATGGGATAGTTCCCTTGTGGATTGGACGAGTTTTCACGCGAAAAAACTCTCTGTTTTTCATTTCTTCGCTATGAAACTATGCGTACCCGTAGGGGATTAGCAATTACCTAATCCGGTTCCTATAGAGAAGGCTCTTGGCTCTTGCCTTGGCGAACGCGCATAAAACCTCCTAAATTGTACATGGTCATCTGAGAAGCCCAACTAGTGGGGCATTACCATATGTGCAAAAGGGAGAGAGAGATGCACGAGAGAAAATCATCGCGCTACATAAGTCAAGGGAGAAGACAAGCTTTCCATTAAAGTTGTGAGCACATGCACCCACTACCACACACACACTATGTAGCACTTATGTTCAGAAATCAGTCCCACCCTCACTTTTGGCGGCGAATGAGGCTTTTGGAAGGTGTGCGTTGGCCTGCATGCACCTCTCCTACTACCATGTGTCCAGTTTTCTCCTTTTGGTTTAATTCCTAGTACCCACCAACTTATAAAGTCCTGCCGAAGGGCCTAAATGACTTTAATTGAGCCTAGCTACTTCTTTACTAGTCAGATTCCAGTGCGAATCTACCCAACCATCTTGTGGCTGCCTCGCCTTGACTCCTACGGTGAAACTCTCGTCCAATGGCCATTTCACATTGGCCATGCAATGTCCGCGCATTTGTGATTTTAAGAAGGGGGTCCCAAAAATTAAATAAAAATAAAGGGAAAGAAACCAGCGAATATATATAGTGGTTGTCACAATCTCGTGACAAGAGCGCTCAATGCTAGCTGCAAAAGAAAAAGCATTGAAGCAGAGCGATGAGTAGGGAAGGGTGGCACTAGGAGTGAGGGTAGAGAGAGAGAGAGAGAGAGAGAGAGACGCCGCAAACACAACCTCTGGTTCCACAAAACGCAAGGGAGTAGACAACACTAACAAGGCAAAGAGTGTTCTCATGATGGAACTTGTCTCGAAGATCCTCCCACCGAGGGCAATAGAAAACCTCAACAGATAGTATACTCTGATACCATGTCAAACTTACACCACTCTGCTGCTTCACACAGGTCTAGGGCACTTCCTTGTACAGCTAGTGTCTCCGGACTGGCCACCCATAGTCTAGGTTGTACCTTGTCCGATCGCCCGTGTTTGGGGCTGGCCGCCCACTTGAGCTGGGCGCCCACCGTGGGCACTCCTATATATGGAGTCAGGGGGGTACCCATTTCACATAGTCTGACATTACATTGTACAGGTCTTCTGCTCTGGTAGTCAGGGGGGCTGATCGCCCGCTCTTCCCCATCTGCAATGTTTGTGTTCTATTGTCTCTCTCTCGTCTCCTCTATCACGCTTCCGCACACGCGCACTCTCACAGTCGAAGTGTGCAACAGAAGAGAGAGAACAATGGCACACAAGAGAACACAAGAGAGACAAATGGTGAAGCCCGCAACTCAGTAACTCCGGACGACGATATAATACAATGGATAACCAAATGAATGGACCGTGGTAGCACATATAAAGTGTGCTAGAGGTAGGTATGGTAAAATCTCTAAAAATACCCAACGACCAAAAATCCATAAATAAGGAAAAAAGAGAAAATCGTCAAAAAGCCTGGTGCGAACCCTATATGTGACAAGAATCCCTACCAAGAGGGTGAAAGGGTTGGCCAATTCACAACCAAGGGCCTGTGCACAATTGACAGCCCATAAGCAAGAGTAAAAGCATCTAGAAGGTGAACAAAAAGCTCTAACAAAGATGACTATGGGCTGAAAACCAGCAAAAACAGAAAGCTTTTTTTTTGTAAGAAATGACCAGAACTCTCTTGATGTACATTGTTCTCTTGCATGCAACTCCATATCCTTCCCAATCAATAACATCTATGGGGACTGAAAACAGAAAATTGCAATCATCTATTGCAGTAGGATAGTGTTAGAGAAGTTGAAGCTGTTGTTCTCTACTTGAAGGTATTCATCAGAGAACACTACTCTTTGTGCGTGAGACTACATAAGTGTATCTCCTTTTCGCAATGCTTTTGCTGCACATTTTAACTTCACTTCCTTGCATCGATGCTGGCACATTGAAACGTCAGAAAGATCACAAGTGCTATCTTTGTCCCATGAAGTTATGCATACAAGAAAACAGCTGTAGTCATTTTGAGCAGACACAGTTAAGCTACCTACACAAAAGCTCCCAAAAAACAAGGAAAACTTTACCTGATAAACAAGGATAAGTAACTATATGGAAGGTTTACTGCTCCAAATCCAGAAAGTATAGCCATGACTGTCACGCCAATAACTCCAACTCTACTGAGCAACTGTGGCATTGTGAAGAAACCTGGAAAAACATCCAATATTGCTAGAGATGTGATTTTACCAGAAAATAATTTGTTTTCATCAAAATTTCGATCGAGCGTTATCCAAGCAAAATTTGTCCATTCAAATTTTCCATCAAGCGAGATCCAAGCAAAGACATGTGACAGTCAAATGGTAAAAGTCTGTTGATAAACCAAATAAATTTGAACGAGTAAAGAAATTTACACACATGTACATGATTTTATGTTGTGCATCACCCTGAAGAACAGTTCTCAATCAGCATACCAATTCAATACCTCACAAACAGTAAGGCTTTAGCCCAAATTTGCCATTTACGCCTCGACCATGCATTGTGCAGCAGCCTTGATTGATAGAGGATCCTTCCCCCCCCCCCCCCCCCCCCCCCCCCCCCCCCCCGCCCCCTCCCAAAAAAAAAAACAGCATAATGTAAGCACTACCAAAGTTCAGAGCTTTCACAGGATTTCTCCAGCCTTTCCAATAGGATTGCGCCACGTAGATGAACCCCAAGCTGAACTCTTGTTCACTTATCTTTCTCCATGCCAGCAGTCCAATAAGATAGTCATACCAGAGTTGGAACTCATTGACGCAATTGCTTAACATGCAAAGTGAAAAAATGGAGTGTAGGATTTTGGTAGACAAGAGAGTAGAGGAACTAAGGAGTGTAGGATTTTGGTAGACAAGAGAGTTAGAGGAACTTCGCAATTAAGAGCTAGTAGACAAGAGAGTAGAGGAACTAGGTAGATGAGAGCTCAGAGTTAGAGGAACTAGCTTCTTTACCATTAGGAAGCAAAGTACTATATGATCACGATGTCCATCTACAAGAATCGATTATCACAAACAAAAACACCGCTTTCTGCTTGGTTGCGTAGCTACTTGGTTCTTTTACTACATAAAAATGTCCCTTAACCCTTATGGAAATTATTGAGAGAGAGAGAGAGAGAGAGAGAAGAAGAAGAAGAGTGTTTTAACATCGGCGCGCGGGGGGGGGGGGGGGGGGGGGGGGGGGAGAGGAGAGAGAGAGAGAGAGATAGATAGAGAGAGAGAGAGAGTCACAAACTGCTAACGTGTCAAGCCACTGAAGAACGGAGTCAACCTGCAGATCCCGGCCAAGGGGCTTAAACCCTAGAAGCAGCAGAAGAAGCAACAACAAAATAAGTAGCAAAAGAAGCAACAGCAGAAGAAGTCTTAGCAACTTATGGGACCCCCGTTTGATAGGGCCCAGGTGACCCAAAGACAATTGAAGTAAAGCAAGAACCGAGGACAGGCACACAAATTCTTGCCTTAAAAAAAACGATGGCGTGGCAGCTGTACAGACGCCCACGATTTGCACTAAGACGTGGCAGCTTGTATGGACCTCCGAGAATTGCGCATGCTAACATGGCAATTGTACGGATTTTCGAATTTGGCACTGGCAGCTTTTGGGGAGTCCAATGCCGAACTTGAATGTTTTTCATGTAAACTGCTTTTGGGCCTAGCGCCTTTAAATAAGGGCCATGGGCTCTCACTCAAGCAGTCTACCCGTGGGAGATGCACAGCACAGCCATGGAAGTTGTACTGAGTTCAAGCAATATAAAGAAATCCCGAAAGGGGCGCCAACGTTTGGGGCCAGTGCTCTTTTGGGGTGGAACTCTACCACTCCCCGTCTTGTGTGTCGTGTATCTCTTTCAATTCGATGTTATTTGAAGTGCTTAAAGTTGTTCAGTCTATTCTTTTCCGTTGGCAGTAGTGCCCGTTCCCGTTTTATATATATATATATATTATATATATATATATATATATATATATATATATATATATATATATATATATTATATATATATAGAGAGAGAGAGAGAGAGAGAGAGAGAGAGAGAGAGAGAGTGTGTCACGATTCAGACTTGCTACACTCTTCTTGATTCATTACAGATACAGATGCGAAGTGTGACCAACCCGAGAAGACTCCTGTTCTAGAACGGTCACAACCCTTCGCCCAAAAGTCATACCTCTTCACCAACAGCCACACCCCTTCGACGACCAATCATGTCACTTTGACCAATGGTTGCGTCTCTTCATCGAATGGATGTGTCCATTCGCCTAGATGTGTCCATTCGCCTAGGCCCTAAAGACATGTCTATTCGCCTAAAGGATGTGTCTCTTCGTGGAGGGTCATACCTTTTCATATGTACCTATTCATCTCCTATATAAGGAACCCTTGTATCACACTTTCAATCAATCAAACATAGAGTCTTTTGAGTCTTGTTCCTGATTTCATTTCGAGTTTCTTAAGTCTTAATCATGAGTTAAGTACTTAATTAAGGATTAGCACCTAGAATCCTTACAATGGTGTCAGAGCAAATTTTTTCACGGGACCCGAAGGTTGTGAGCCTCGCCGCTACCCTCTCCCCCCCTTCTGGGAGTTGCATGGAAGCAGAAGAAAGATGGACAATACACAACCCAGCATGAGATAACCTTCTCTTCTAAATAAATAAAGTCAAGCAGAAGACAGAAGACGGAGATGGGTGCTGCAATCCTGGAGTATGCCTCTCCAGCAGGTGGTGCCTCTTTGCGTGGATGAGTTGCGTCTTTTCCCATGAAGAGTCGCCCCCCCCCCCCTTTTGCGCATCCGACGCTAGCATGTGCATCTGCATCACACGCGCTGCAGCCCACGCTGGCAACGTTCGGCACTTTTCCCTACACAGTGTATCGTTTTTCATTTACGAGTGCTGGAGTATTTTGTTAAGTGGCCACCCATTAAAATTTTAATGGGATTAGCCGGCTGCCCAAAAAGTGCAAGTGGGCACTCTCTTGGTACCAAACATTAAAAAATACTCCACGCCAGCCATAGAAATGAAGAAATCGAACCAGTGTGCGAATTTGGTGCCGCAGCCTCTTCTACCAAATTCTAGCGCTGCACAGTCTGGCCATCACCTGGTGCGCGCGCGGGATTTTTCGTCATCATGGCCGACGATGCCTTCGATGTTCCAATCCCCTTTCTCTCGTACATAGACGAGGTTCCCGAAGACATCTTGCCGGAAAATCCTCCTCCTGCTCACGAAGTGATCGTTATACCAGATACCCGGGAACCGAAACCCACACACGAACCGGAAGTGATTGTCATTCCGGATTCCCTGTCTCCAGAACCCGCACCTATTCCAGAAGAGATACCGGTTCCCGAACCCGTTCCGACGCCCGAACCTGCTCTTGTTCCTGCACTAGAGCCAACAGTTTGCCGCAGAATTATCTGGTATATGTAACCCATCGCCACGCCTCTCGATTACAGGTCTGGGTGGTGTAGCACATAATTGTTATGTGCGAACCTCTTCATTTGCCACATTTCGAGCACATTCTGGGACAGTACCCTCACTTGGCCTATTCTCTGACGGAGTGTCGAGTGGATACAGTGAACGAAATCATCTCACAGCGGCCTCTAGTTTGGGTTCACAGCGAGTTGCAGCTTCCGGACTATACACCTTTGACCCCCGACGACAACCTCCTATCAACGAGGTGGAAGATATCAAGGATTCGGACCTTGGGGCAGATTTCTTGGAGGAGTTCGAGGCAGCATCAGCAACAGCTTCACCTTTTTACGGCAACCACACCTCTCCAACCTCTCCGAGATATTCCCTCTGAGCTGTCAGAATGTCAGAGATAGGCAATGCTCTTGTTCCACCCGATGATCCGATAGCCATCCTCAGAGAGCAGATGTTCGTCCTCCAGGAGACACTTTCCACCTGTCTTGCATCGATGGCAGCCCGTTTGGATGTCTTACAAGCATTTTCTTCTTCGAGGACGCAGCCAACTACACATTCAGTTTCCTCTGTAGCAGAGTCAGTTCCTGAGCAAATCGAACCTCCAGAACCAGAGGTAGACAATCCAGAATTAAAGTACCTTTTTAAAATAATAAACATAGCATAGAAAAAGAAAAATGATGCAAAGTTGTCCGAGCCATACAACGGTTGCTACGATAAGCGCGTGCTGGACCATTGGCTTTTCAAGATGGATGTTTATTTCGCAAACACCGATCTCATTGAAAGTAAGAAGGTTGCTTTGGCAAGTTCCCTGCTAAAGGATACTGCATTCCTTTGGTAGCATTGACGAGTTAAAGATGGAAAAATACCCGCTACTTAGGACAAATTCCGGTGCGTTCTTTGCAAGGCTTTTGAGCATGCAAATACAGATTTTCACGCCCGGTCTTCTCTTCGCCGCCTGAGCCAAACTGGTTCCTTAGCTGCGTACATCTCGGAGTTTCAGAAACTAACTCTTGAGATAGAGACTCACAATCCTTCCGACAAACTCCACAGTTTTGTTGACGGACTTGAGCCTTGCGAGATGATGTCCATAAATTTAACCATGCTACACTAGATGCTGCAATTGCATATGTTGAGCGTCTCGGCGATAATCGGCACCCATTCAAAAGCCTCCTTTTTGGCGATCGAGCTTCCAATTCTACAGGCTCCTCACAACGTAATCATCAAGGACAAGGTGGTCAAGATCAGCATTCTTTCTCAGGACCTCAATCTTCGAGACAATACTCTGCTGGACAAAATTCTTTTCGACCCCAATCTTCTGGACAAGCAGCCACTTCCAGAGCCTCCTCTTCTGCAAATAATCAGAATCGACGACACAATCGTCCCCATCATAGGAGGAATGGTCGTCGTGATTTCCGACAGGATACTTCTTCTAGGCAACAAGCCTCTTCATCGGCTCCTTCAACCTCCCACTCCAACCGTCCAAGATTATGCACAATTTGCAATGGACCGCACAAGTGGTATGAATGCCCCAAGAAGTAAAACCCTTTAAATTCTCGCCAGAATTCTCACAAGGAGACCACAATTTCAGAACCTATCCACAGCCAACCTCCTGTCCCAAACAAAGGCAAGCAAGCAGCACGTCGTGTTCGAGTTTCTATGGTGG
The DNA here is from genome assembly GCF_014529385.1 of Adiantum capillus-veneris. Classification (NCBI taxonomy): domain Eukaryota; kingdom Viridiplantae; phylum Streptophyta; class Polypodiopsida; order Polypodiales; family Pteridaceae; genus Adiantum; species Adiantum capillus-veneris. The sequence goes on from NC_140951.1 coordinate 33,469,650, forward strand.
TGAGTGCCTTAATGTTGAATGCTCGAAATCATGTCGCTGCTCCAGTGGATCTTTCGAACCAGGTTCTTCTTAGCCTCCTTGGCTTTGTTGGCAAGCAACCAATCAATGTTCTTGCGAATAGTGGGTGTTCTACTAATTTCGCCAGCACATCTTTGATTACTAAACTTCACCTTTAAATACAACCTAGTGAGGCGGCTTACTGATGTTCCTTCCTCGAGTGCAACATATTAGGTGCAGCGGAAGTGAATGTTGAACTTTGCTCAAGATGGGTGCTCCGAACTGTGCTCAAGGGTTCCTTTTACTTACGAAACGGAGAGTCTTCCGTTCCTTTAGTAAGAGAGTGCAATGGACACAAACACAGTGAATAGACACTGTGAATGAAGGTGTTGAGACTGAGAGATAGAGAGAGAAGAATACAACACCAGAATGTTGTCAAACCCTCCTCCGAAAGCCCAACTCTCTATGGCAAGAGCGGTCTACTTATGATTGCACAAATCTCTACAATGCTTGGACTTGCCAACGATGAGGACGACGAGAGACGGGCTCAAATCTGAAAATGCTAATGGCTGAAATCCGTTGATCTTTATCTGCTGAATTCTGACTCTATGTCGGTGACGATGTCGATGGCGATGATGCGACGACGACGCGCTGAAAACGCAGATGCTGAAATCTGTGTTTTCCGGGCTGAATCTGCAAACTGCGCGGGATCTGACCGTGTTGCGGAAAGGTGAGATCTGTGAGGTTCGAGGGTTCTACTGCGGAAACTGACTGCTGAAAACTGAAAACGCTGGTCCTTCTTGAGGTCTTGTCGCGATAGATCTGCAAAACACTGGACTACCAGGCTGATGCAAAAACGCTAGGGCTGAAAATGATCTTGCGAGGCAATCTGCTTTCTGCTGTGGGAATCTGCTAACGCTAGAGATTATCTACTGCATCTTGTTGTAGCCGGGCTGATCTGCTGTGCAAAAACGCCAGGGGCTGAATTGCATGCAAAAACGTTGGGCTGTCTGTAGCAAAAACGCTAAGTCTTTTTCTTGGGGGGTCTTGCTGAGAAGTTGCCTGATGAACACCGGGTTCCTGCTACCTCTTCTACCAGAAAGTGCTAGCACTAGGTTTCTATATATACAAACTTAGTAAATTTGCCCTACCTAGTTCCCAACAAAAGTCACTTAAAAATAATAAGTAAAAAATGTCAAAAATAGGGAAAATAGGTTCAATGCACTGGAAAATGCTATTGATAGATTCTGATGGATTCTGGCTGAAAATTCCTGAAACCACTTCGAACAGAAAAACATGAACATACCCAATCCATGTAAAGTGACTGGAAAAAATCTCGTCTTCCTCAAAGACTGTGCATGCAATGTAGATGAACAAATAGACGGAGTGCCAAACCGTTCACCACACACACGCAAACAATGAGATAGAATCTTGTCTTTCTAATCTAAATCAATCAACTGTGGCAATTCACAACGGAAATGCCCATGCTTGGTGCTCAATTCTTCCTATGCTCTTTCTACGACTGTGTCATGCCAAGGAAGAGACATTGAATGTGACTTCCTTGAATGCATACTTTTCAGCTTTTCATGAGAAATCCGCATACATCCGTGCTCATTCATGAGTGAATCGTGCTCAACGTACAATATGGCATGCCCATGAAAAGGGATCACATATAGACGCTGATTAAAATACAGGAAACGATCACGAATGAAACACTCGAACAATGCGTGCTGACTAATCATTCGAACACATAATACTTCATGTGGGGGTTCTTTGGACCTAGACTCGAGAACCAAGATCAATTCTTCGTGTTTGATTGAATCTTCCTATGGGGGTTTTGTGGACCTCAACTCGAGAGCCAAGATCGATTCTTCGTGATTGATCGAATCTGCAATGAGGTTAGCTTCACTAGAGAAAGTATCAACTAACACATCATCCTTGTGAACAATCACATCATCTTCAGGCAAATCATCATGCTTGTGAGAAATCACATCTTGATAATGCAAATCATCATGCTTGTCCTTATCATGCTAATCATTATCATGCAAATCATCATGCTTATCATTGTCATTCAAATCATGTGTGTCATGCTTGGAAGAAGAAGAGACGGAGAGAGTCTCCTTTTCCCAAATCTCTTGCATCTGTGTCTAGCACTTGAGAAAAGAGTCGCAACATCTCTTTCATGTGTCGGTCGTTCATTGCTTGTCTTGCTTTGTTCTCGCAATCAAATGTTGCTTGTCTTTTTTTGTTCTCGCGATCACATTCTACTTCTCTTTCTTTGTTCTCGCACTCGTGCTCACGCTCTACGACTGCCATTCTTTCTTCGTATTTACGATCTATGGCTGCCCTTCTTTCTGCTTGTCTTGCTTTGTTCTCGCAATCAAATGCTGCTTGTCTTTCTTTGTTCTCGCGATCACATTCTACTTCTCTTTCTTTGTTCTCACACTCGTGCTCACGCTCTACGACTGCCATTCTTTCTTCGTATTTACGATCTATGGCTGCCCTTCTTTCTGCTTTTCTTTCTTGTTGTTCTAAATTCCTTTCCATAAACAACTGCTTCAACTCCTCCATAGGAGTTGGTGCAATCCTTGGCGTAGATGGGGAAGGGGGAGGGTCGGAAAAACCTCCTAGTGGGGAAAATTCTTCTTCGCCTCTCTCATGCTCATTACCTCCAAGCGAAGTATCCATTCCGCTTCGAGTGATGACCATCTACTGAAGTCGTGGGTTCTTGTGGTCTTGGGTTCTTAAGTTCACGAGGAACTTGGGTTCTTGTAGGTCTTGGGTTCTTGGGTTCTTGAGAGGTTCTTCTTGAGTTTCTTGAGGTTCTTGAGTGTCTTGAGGTGCTGGAGTTTTGAGGCTCTTGAGGTTCTTGAGGTTCTTCTTTCGCTTGCAATCTGTGTTAGAGAAAGATCTTCTCTTCACCCGAGTTCTTCTCTTTTCCAAGGGCGCACCCCTTGGCGGCATTTCGCTCACACCAAGGTTGCTTTTTCCCACCTCCAGTTGATTGGCCGACCGCTAAGTGCACGGTCCGCTCTCAATGAGTGAAAAGAGGCACAAGGGGAAGCTGGACAAGTCCTTCTTTCTTGGGTTTCATGTCACTCTTCAAAAACACGATAAGGAATCGACACGCCCAAGAGGACTTGGGTTACGTGCGACCTCAACAAGCAAAAAAAATTATGTGGTTCTTTCCTTGAGTGATACAGAACACTGCCAAAGCTCTAATACCAATGTAAGGTGGAGCCGAAGTGAATGTTGAACTTTGCTCAAGATGAGTGCTCCGAACTGTACTCAAGGGTTCCTTTTACTTACGGAAGGGAGAGCCTTCCGTTCCTTTAGTGAGAGAGTGCAATGGACACAAACAAAGTGAATAGACACTGTGAATGAAGGTGTTGAGACTAAGAGATAGAGAGAGAAGAATACGACACCAGAATGTTGTCAAACCCTCCTTCGAAGGCCCCACTCTCTATGGCGAGAGCGGTCTACTTATGATTGCACAAATCTCTACAATGCTTCGACTTGCCGACGATGAGGACGACGACGAGACGGGCTGAAATCTGAAAATGCTAATAGCTGAAATCTGCAAATCTTTAAGAATTCTAGCTGTATGTCGATGACGATGTCGATGGCGACGATGCGACGACGACCCGCTGAGAATGCAGATGCTGAAATCTGCGTTTTCCGGGCTGAATCTGCAAATTGCGCGGGATCTAACAGTGCGGCGAGGATCTACTGCGGAAAGGTGAGATCTGCGAGGTTCGGGGGTTCTATTGCGGAAACTGACTGCTGAAAACTGAAATCATGGTCCTTCTCAAGGTCTTGTCGCGATAGATCTGCAAAACGCTGGACTGCTAGGCTGGTGCAAAAACGCTAGGGCTGAAAATGATCTTGCGGGGAAATCTGCTATCTGTTTTGGGAATCTGCCAACGCTAGAGATTATTTGTTGCGTCTTGCTGTCGCCGCGCTGATCTGCTGTGCAAAAGCGCCAGAGGCTGAATTGCATGCAAAACACTGGGCTGTCTGTAGCAAAACACGCTAGGTCTTTTTCTTGAGGGTCTTGCTGAGAAGTTGCCTGATGAACACCAGGTTCCTGCTGCCTCTTCTGCCAGAAAGTGCTAGCGCTAGGTTTCTATATACAAACTTAGTAAATTTTCCCTACCTAGTTCCCAACAAAAGTCACTTAAAAATAATAAGTGAAAAATGTCAAAAATAGGGAAAATAGGTTCAATGCACTGCAAAATGCTCCCTGATGGATTCTGATGGTAATGTTGATGATCATGCTGTGTGCAACCAGAGGATATGCATCTAATCTAAGTGTCTGGACATGTACGGTCTGCGAACAGATTCACAAAAGTGCCAGAACACTTCCTATTCTAGACTGACTTGACTGAACTGAACCCTGGTCATGCTGTAGCTTGTCCACGGACACATAGGGTTGTATGTGTCACGTGACACAACAAAAGGATTGAAAAGCTGGATTTTCAGATTCAGGATTACCAGGATCAGATTGGTTTTTCAGTTATGCCCTTGTCACATTACGACTTGATCCTGGGCCAATCTTGGTTTTTTCAGTATGATCCAATTATCATTTCAGAGATCACTCAATTCGGCTCTTTCACAAGCAACAGGAGAGTTTCGTGGTCTTTTCAGTACCAAACCTATTATATTGGTTTCTGCTTTACAAGTCAAACGGCTGGTTCGGAAACGTGATTGTCTACTGCCTTAATCATGTTGCGAGATGTCAAACCCAGTGCAAAAGAAGAAGTTAAATCCTCCTCAAACATTGCTTATTTGCAACAACCCTTATTTCAACCCCATCTGGACTTGTTTCCCGCCGAGCTACCAACAACTTTGCCTCCTCGGTGTCCAGTGGATCATCCCATAGATTTGATCCCCGGCCAACCTATACCAATTCAAGCCCCTTATCAAGTTTCATACTCAAAATTTTCAAGAGATACAACGGCAGCTAGAAGATTTGCTGGATAAAGATCATTGGAGCTCCTGTCATGTTGGTCAAAATGAAAGATGGGTCTATGTGTCTTTGCATCGACTATCGTGCTTTGAATAAGTTGACTATTAAAAACAAGTTTCCCCTGCCTTGCATTGACGAGTTATTTGATCAGTTATTGGGAGCGAAGATCTACTCCAAAATTGATCTAAAGTCAGGGTATCACCAAATTCGCATTCGCATTGGTGATGAGTACAAGACAGCTTTTCGCACAAAGTATGGTCACCATGAATTTTTGGTATTTCCATTCGGGTTAACCAATGCCCCCGGTCTCTTTCATGACGCTGATGAACGAAATCTTCGGACCTTACTTGGACAAGTTCGTGATCATATATTTGGATGACATTCTAGTTTTCAGTCGAACGATGGCTGATCACAAGGAACATTTGCAACTTGTCTTCCAAATTCTGCGAACCAATGTGCTATACATCAACAAGAAGAAAAGTGATTTCTTCAAGAATCAGGTGGAATACCTTGGTCATATTATTTATGCTAGTGGGTTGCCAAGAAAATACAGGTCATCGTGGATTGGCCTTTACCACTCACCATCTCAGATGTGCGCTCTTTTTTGGGACTTGCAAATTTCTATCATACCAAGGTGCATAAGTTCTCAGACATTGCAACTCCTTTGATTGAGCTTACCAAGCAGGATAAACTTCAATGGGATGAAGAAGCAAAACAGTCGTTCAAAGCCCTTAAACATGCCTTGACAACAACTCGAGTCTTGGCTATTGCAGATCCCACTCAACCTTTTCACGTAATGATCGATGCGTCAGATCGTGCTTCTGGAGGTGTTCTTATGCAGAATGAACGTGTCATTGCTTTTGACAGCCGCAAATTTTCAGCCATTCAAATGAGATACCCAGTTTATGACAAGGAATTCTTAGCCATTGTTCATGCTTACCGCACTTGGAAACACTATCTTCTTGGCGCAGATTCCGTGGTGCAGACAGATCATCGGTCATTAACATACATTTTTACTCAACCAGTGATGAATCCTCGTCAAGGACGATGAGTTCATTTCTTGGCAAATTTTCATATGATTATTCAATACGTGCCAGGCCTTGCAAATGCAGTTGCAGATGCCTTAAGCCGCATGCCTCGCGCTATCAACTTTGCCATTTCTAGTGTGCAAATGGAAATACCTGCTTGCTTCAACCATGAGTATTTGACAGATAGAGATTTTGGAGATGCATTTCAAGCTCTTGAATCCTCTACTCTGACTCCTGCAAAGGTGAATATGTTTGCAGCTTACACCATTGTCAATGACTTGTTGTATTACATCGATTGCATTTGTGTTCCACACAATGTGCCATTGAGGAAAATTTTGATCCAAGAACAACATGAAGTCCCTTTTGCTGCTCATCTAGACATCAACAAGACATACAGATTGTTATCAGCAACATATTTTTGGCCGCAAATGAAGCAAGATGTTATCAAGTTTGTCAAAGCTTGTCATTCTTGTCAAACAATGAAGGCTTCTCGACAACTTCCTGAAGGGTTACTTCATCCTTTGCCAGTACCTCAAGAAAGATGGGAAAGTGTCAGCATGGATTTTCTCACTACTTTGCCTCGTTCTCAAAAAGGCAATGCACAGATTCTCGTAGTGGTTGATCGGTTTTCAAAGATGGCACACTTTATTCCTTGCAAGAAGGCCGCTTCGGCCCCAGACGTTGCGCAATTGTTTATGCAACACATTTTCAGATTACGCCGATTACCAAAGTCTATTGTTTCAGACAGAAATCCAAAATTCACACGACATTTTTGGACATCTCTCTTCAGATCTCTTGGTACAAATTTATTATTCACCTCAGCATACCATCCTCAAACTGGTCAGACAGAAAGAGTGAATCAAATTTTGGAAGAAATGCTTCGACATTACATACAAATTCGATTGGAGTCATGGGAAGAGTATTTGTCACTTGTAGAGTTCGCATACAATAACTCTACCCATTCAGTAACTGGCATGACTCCATTCCAAGCAGCTTATGGGCATACTCCTCGTGTACCAACAAACTTTGTTCTTCAACACAAAGTAGCTCTAGCAGATCAGTTGGTTCAAAAAATGCAAGATGTACTTATTTGAGTACGTGACAAGTTGGTTCATGTCCAACAAAAGAACCAAAAACAAGCCAATAAGCATCAACGACATGCAGAAATCGATCTGGTCTTGTTACATGTAGCACCTCATCCCTACAAAACTGTGAAATCGGTCTTTCCAAAGTTGCGTCCTCGCTTCTATGGACCTTTCAAAATAATCAAGAAGTACTCAGTTGTCAATTACAAGTTGGAGCTCCACTGTCATGGGGAAGACTTCATCCAACCTTCCACATTTCTTGGCTCAAACAGTACATACAAGGAGATTCACCAATTCCCAACTAATCTTCTTATGTGCCAGAAATTGAGGATGAACACATAATTCTTGTTCCAAAAAAGCTTCTTGATGTTCGACAAAAAGAGACAAGACGAAAGATCACAACAGAATTTCTTGTTAAGTGGATAGATCTTGATGAGTCAGATTCAACTTGGTAGACGGATGAAGAAATACAGCAGTACCCAAACCTTCTTCAAGAGTTCTTTGACAAGCGGATGACTTTCATTTGAACAAAGGGTTTTTATTTAAATGGGAGGGAATGTCACGATTGTGACTTGCTACACTCTTCTTGATTCATTACAGATGCAGATGCGAAGTGTGACCAACCCGAGAAGACTCCTGTTCTTGAACGGTCACAACCCTTCGCCCAAACGTCATACCTCTTCACCAACAGCCACACTCCTACGACGACCAGTCATGTCCCTTCGACCAATGGTTGCGACTCTTCATCGAATGGATGTGTCCATTCGCCTAAACACATGTCTATTCGCCTAAAGGATGTGTCTCTTCGTAAAGGGTCATACCTTTTCATATGTACCTGTTCATCTCCAATATAAGGAACCCTTGTATCACACTTTCAATCAATCGAACACAGAGTCTTCTGAGTCTTGTTTCTGAGTTCAGTTTAAGTTTCTTAAGTCTTAATCATGAGTTTAAGTACTTAATTAAGGATTAGCACCTAGAATCCTTACAGAGAGAGAGAGAGAGAGAGAGAGAGTGGTGAATGTTATCTTAGAAAGGGTGAGAGCGAACCCTCATTAGTTTTATCTCTTTCACGTGCAAAAATCAAGTAAGCAAAAACGCACTTCTTTATTTTCTTCTTAATGGAGATATGGCTTACAATAGGGAATAGAGAATCCCCTGCATCAGCAAAAATTTGAATGTTCTTGCCCTCATGCTCAAAAGCGAGGGTTTTCCTACATAATTTGGGACCGGTTGCATATGGTAAGATGGCATACCCAAAATAATATCACATCCCTCGATAGGTGTCATCAAAAAGCATTCGCGGTCCTTGTATTCACCAATCCGGAGATTGAGTTGTCCTTGCACGGGAGTTGCATTGGTGGTCAACCCCTCAAATGCCGATCCGGAAGTGACCGGAGTTCCAAGCTCCGGTGTAAGGCCCAAGCGTTCTGCAGTTTCTAGTGAGATGAAATTGTCCGTCGATCTAGGGTCGTAGACGATCAACACCCGCTGGTTATTCACAGATCCCCAGCCTTTAAGGAGCTGGCGCTTCCCTTTCTTAGTTTCTATATTCCCTTCCACATCACGAATGGAATTCAAGCTCGGTGGAGCGGGTTTCCTTCTTCGAAGATGCTTGTTCCTGCCGTTGTTGCCGAACAGGGCAGTCGGGCTTCATATATCCTTTTTCACCATAGTAGAAGCACCTTCCTTCTTCTTTGAAGGTTTGTACTTGGTTCGGCATGAGATACTTAAGCCGTTTTCCGGTACCCTTTGGCTTCTTAGGCTCATCCGGGTCCTCTAGGGAACGCTTTTTACCTTGGTTGCCTTGGTCATCATAGACCGCTCTTTGCCTTGCACGGTATGTACTATGTTCCATCCATCTAGGAGTACCAGCGGAATGTAATCCTCGGCAACGATTACCGACTCCATCATCAGCTAAAGGGTGTCGTGCGGGTACACCTTCATGCTCTTCTGAAGCGATGGTTGAAGACCTGCTTCAAACTTTTGCATCTTTTCCTCATCGGAAATCTTCATAAAAGACGTAACTTTTAGAAGAACCGACCAAAACTTGTCAACATAAGCAGTGACTTTCTCTTGTTCCTTCTAGGCGAGCCAATCCCATTCCTTTTGAATGTCCTCAAAATCAGGTGGAAGAAATTGTTCATAGAATTTAGCTTTGAATTGAGCCTAGGTTCTGGCTTGAGTACCTTCCAGAATTTTGGCTAGCCACCAGTTGCTTGCAGTCTCCTTGAGATGCATCCCAACATGATGCAACTTGGATTTTTCAGTGAAGTTTCCGTTGGCAAAAGCAACTGCAAACTGCCTGATGAAAGACAGTGCCTTGAAGATATCTCTCCGTCCTGTGCAGTTATCAAACTTCACATCCTTGTCACCAGATTTGAAAATCCGCATCTTGCGGTGACGTCTGCGGTTATCCCTCTTGAACTGGGGCTTCTCTCTAGTAGTATGTAGGGAAGTAGTAGGAGTTTTCTTCTTGGGAGAAGATTTAGATACTGTATGAGAAGTAGATGTAGTAGTATAGTCAGGAGAGTATGATGGAGAAGAGATAGAGACATCCTTGCTTTCGTTAAGCAGAGAAAGTTCTTTTTCCTGGCCTTTGCTCTTGGAAGGCCGTTTGTCCTGATCCGGAGATCCCCTTGTGCGTTTCGGCACCTCTTTCCGCACCATCCACCTGCGGGTTACTTCCATTAACAAGATTTTCCTGATGCCCATCGTTATCCTTTCCTTGCAGCTTCTTGATTCCGTCCGAAGCCTTTTGGACAGCCGGCAACGAAATGAGTTGTTGCAATTCCGCAAGTTGGGCTCGCACTTGCTAAAGTTCGTCTTCAACGGTTCTTCCGTGGCTTGTCATGGTTCTTCCCATTCCTTCCCGGAATCGTCCTTCTTTGCAGAGAAAGAGAGGAATTCGATCTCTGATACCACTGACACAAACGGGAGCGCACACGAATAATCAACAAGATGAAAATAAATAATCTTTCAACTAAACAAAGTTGAGGGAGAAGTTCGACACAATATTTGTGACCAAAAGATGGACTGGTCTCCGCCTCCCTTAAAGAGAATCCTTTATTAGGTCCTTTATTAGGGAGAATCTTTTTACAGGAGAAAACCCGACCGTTCTAATTCTCTGACTCGATGGTCATTCCTTCCCGTAAGGGAATTCCGAGAGACGAGCTCTCAATCCTTTTTCCGTCTATACTCGGAGTCGAGACTCTGCAGACAATTTCCAAATTCCGTTCTCGGAATTCCCAAGCGTAGGCTGAAGCCTTCCCGCTTCTCGTTCGCGATGAAGTACCTGCAAACACACACACAAACACGGGACAACAATTCGTAAGGCGAATCCACAATAGATACCTATCGCTCTTGCGCCGGAAAAGCGACTTTCGTGCTTCGCAGTCTCGCGATCTTTTGCGTCTTCTGGCGGTAGAGTCTTCTCTTGCTAGTACTGGCAACTCCTCTGAGTGAGGGCATGTGGTGCTTTTATAGCTCCCTGGCCACAGGAGGAATAGCTAAGCAGAGGCTCGCCGAGTAGAGATCGCGGCGGATTTATTTTTTAAAATTCTTTTTTATTTTTAATGTTTTTTTTTGGCTATTCTACCCGAAATCGGGAGAGAGAATTCGTTGGCTGGTTTTGTTGCTTTATTTTCTAAGTGACTGGACAACTGGCATACTTTAAAATTGGTCTAAACCTGCCCAAAAACTCAATAAAACCTTATAAGTTAAAAACAATGCCTTTCAGAGCACTTCCCAGGCATCCCTGGATGCAACCACATGCACAAATGCAATGCAAACATAGATTCCTCGCGAGAAAGCGTCTGCTCTTCCCGGAAAACTCGTTAAAATATTCCGCTTTTTAAGAAAAGCTTCTCAGAAGCCATCTTTATTCTTGTGCTTGCGTCTTTACGCGTATTCCTCTTTCCAGTTCGGGTTTCCTGCCAGACCAACGAGATATTCCCATTCCGATGCTCCCGTCACCCCATCACGTGACGCATCAGGAATATTCGTTTCCCGGTCTCTCCTACCGAATTAACGGTAAAACCCCTTCGCGATGCTGAATGTCACCCATCATATGAGGCATCAGAGTTTTCCGTTCTTGAAGGCTTTTAATAATTCCAATAGATCTACAATTCCTAACCTTACTGCTCAAGTGCACATCTTTAAATATCCTAATTTCAATAAAAAGAAATTACTCAAGACAATAAGAAAATAAGAAAATAGTCCATTTAGCGACATAAATCCATTGCCATACTCTCCCAAGGTCAATTAGAAATACGTAAAGGCTGTATGAGTCCTACCCATTTGTGCATGTCAAACTTTACATATTGACACACCAAACAAGTGCGCACAAACTTGTCCACGTCCTTTTTTAGCTGAGGCCAATTGAAATTATTTTCCACCCCTTTCAAGGTACTCTCGATGCCTCTATGCCCAACAAAAGGAATCATCAAGGTCAAGGAACATCCTTTACAAAAATAAGAAGTAAGCAGCTAGACCACCAAGCAAGCAGTGGTGTTCATGTTAGTGTGACTCCGGATTTTGATTCCTTTTTCACGTTTAATCATCCACTGCGCCCAACACTCAGTATGCCCAAGTGAGCTCTTTGGCATTGCTTATGAAGGGTCCATATGGTGGGCACCCAAAACAGTAGCCCTGGCTACAAATTATTCAGTGCTTTTAGTGCACGCACACACAGATACAAAAGCCATGGAGTTTTGAAACGGGAGGTTTTGAAATGGGTTTCAAAGGTTTCAGGAGGTTTCAGCCCATGTTCGGAACACCAATCAAGAGATTTCATAAAACCTTCAAGTTAAATGTCTGAATCCTTTCTAAAGAGAAAATCACTATGCTGTTGACGGAAGTCCTACTCTAACTCAAGTTGAGTAAGGGACACCTTTTTAGAAGTCAATTCACCTTGCCGGCCAGACAAAGGCAGAGTGGTGTTGCCTCTCTGACATGACAAACTAACCCTAAAACCCGTCAAACTTTCTTAACACAAATGTGAAACTCAAAATATTATAAATCCTGGCCAAGAATTACAAATTATGGTGATTGTGTGATATCGCAACCACCTCATAGAACACTTTTCTTGTTTGAGCTTGTGGAAACAATGGTAGATGATTTTTGAAAGTCATATTAATGTGTAGTCACATTTATAAGTGGCTAATCAAACTTGTGAATGTGCAATTACAACCTCTAATGTAGGTAGAAAAAAAAAAGGTGGTGTTTGTTATAAACCTTCAAGGTATAAGGACTTCAAACTTTTTAACTTGTTGCGCAATGTACAATTTCAACGAGCAATGAATGTACAATTACAACCTCTCATGTAGGTAAAAGGTGTTGCATTCATACAAGGAACGAACCTTTGTCTGGCGATGGCATTGGAAAATGGACTCCCATTCGCCAAAAAGCATAAAGTAGGGCAAGCAAAAAAAGAACAGCTCCAACTGCTGCACGTTCTATTCCCAATCCTGGAAAGCGCAAAAGAATAAAAGATTGAACATAAAATCATCATGTGTGTGCGCGCACGTGCAGAAGCTCACAAACAAAGCCGTAAGTACAAACAAAAGCTAACCTGTGTTACGAAGGGAAAGGTAACAATGGTAATATGGTAAAACAAAAACCAGCAGTGTAATCAAGCAAAAAAGATCAATTTTCCAATTCATCCACCTTGCACTGCACATTAAACAACATGCATAATTTTTTAGTTAGGCAAAGACCCATTGATGTGCGATTCATTCCATGATTCAAAATACACAAATATCCAGAACAAACATGCATTCACAATTACCAAGAAAGATGTTCGCATATTCTTGCAACAAGACAAAACATCCCACAATGATTGCTGCCTACTTCGAAAGTTTTCCATTGGGCCATCCCTAACATGGCATGCAAATGTCTAAGCAGCCACACTGCTTCTTGTTCGCTACATCTAGACCCTATTAACAGCGTTTCTGAGACCATGTTTTAGGCAGCCCAAAGTCGAACAGCAATCCATGCCGTTTCGTATCAGATTCAATCAGATTTTTAGTTTGTAATTGAAGCCAAGAAAAACTCTACTAGCATTTAGAGTTATTTATGATACTAATGATCATTAGATAAAGCTCGTTTGGTTTGAATTCCTTTGAAGTCATTGATAATCCCTAACTACAGATCTTTTCGTACGATTCGACGAACCCCTTCGAAGTCACTCTAGTGATTCAAGAAATGCAACATTATGTTGTTCTTTTAGGTATGTCAAATGATCATCTTAGTTTAATTTAAAATCTCTCTCTCTCTCTCTCTCTCTCTCTCTCTCTCTCTCTCTCTCTCTCTCTCTCTCTCTCTCTCGCGCGCGCGCATGGGTCTCTCACTGTTTTTAGGGTTTCGTCACCGCTTCTTTGCTTTTTTTAAGGTTTCGACATTGCTTTTTGGCTGTTTTTAGGGTTTCATCACTGTTTTTTGCTGTTTTATAGGGTTTCCTCGCTATTTTATGATGTTTTATAGGGTTTCGTCATTGTTTCTTGCTGTTTTTTTAGGGCTTTGAAACAATTTTTTGCTGTTTTCTAGGGTTTTGCCACTGTTTTTTTGTTGTTTTTAAAGGTTTCAAATCTGTGTTTTGCTGTTTTTTAAGGTTTCACAAGCGTTTCTTGCTGTTTTTTAGGGTTTCTTGTTTTTTTTTTCTAAGAGTCTCTCTCTCTCCCCCTCTCTCCCCCATGGGAAGCATCGAAGTGCCAACAGCTTCCCCCACGTGTAAGAAGATGCACCCCTCGCCGGCCGCCCAAAAAGCCTCTATCATGCGGACAAGGAAGAGGATTTCGGCAATAGAGAAGAAAATGAGAGAATGGAGAAACGAAGTGGAAGAGTGGAGGAAGGAGAGGAGCACTATTCTTCAAAGATGGACCGAAGAAAGAGATGGCATGCGTAGGAGGATCGCTTCGCTTGAGGAGAAAGTGGTCAACAAAGAATTTATCATCATCGGAAATCTACAAGGTGAGCTTCTTGAGGTCAAGTGTGGGCGACTTGAGGAAGGGGAATTTCAGCCTTCCATGATGGAGGAGCTAAACACAATCAAAGAACAAGTGCGGTTCATCAAGGAGGAGGAGGAAAAGAAGTCATCTTGAGTCGAGGTCATCACCAAGACACAAAAGAAAGTGGAGGCGGTCGAGAAATGGATCGAGGTCGCCAAGAAAGGGAAAGGTAAAGAGGCTTCTTCTACACCTGCCATCATTAACATGACCCTCGAAGAAGAGCAAGGAAGGCGGCTACGTGCCTTACATGTGAGGGTCACCGGCCTCAAGGGCGTCAATAATGTTGAAAAAGAGGTCACAAGCCTCATGTCCATGATGGGAATGGAGAAGCCTTTACACACAAAGGCATGGAAGATGGGCAAGAAAAGTGAAGGCCCGGGAGACTCGAGAGTCCTCAAAGCAAAGAGCACTCATACTACGTTTCCCCTCCTTGGAGGAGAAGGAATTCTTGAAGAAGACGCCAACCCTCAAGAAGACACGTATTTTTCTCTGTGATGATCTCACCCTCTCTCAACTAGCTCACATGAGAGAGGTGATGCCAGAGCTTACAACAACCTTGAACATGCAAAAAATTACAACAGCTATAATTCTCTGTTTTGGGCTTCATTTTGCGTGCCGAACGCACCTATAGATAGCCCTCGAGTTCCTGCACCTATAGGGCTACTTGCCCTTAATTTAGACGAGATTTCTTGCGAGAAATCTCTCTAGATCAACTTATATCCACTTAAGATGAGCATTTAGCTAATCCGGTACCTATGCAAGAGGCTCTTGCCTCGTCAATTGCGCATAAACCCACAGAATTGTACATATATATGAATAGCCCTTGAGTTGGGTATCACGATTCTATATAGTATATTCAAAAGGGGAGAGAAGTGCACAAGAGCAGAATCATCTTGCTACAAGCTTTCCATTAAAGTTGTGGTCACCTGCACCGCTCACACACACGGTAGTTCACAATGAGGTCAAAAGCCCCTTCTCTTCCCCAAATCGATTTTGGGCGCCCCTCTTGCGGAGTTGTCCTGCAGATTTTCCCTAGAGCTGCCAAGTGTCCCTTATGCCCATTTGGTTTAAATTCCTAGTACCCACCGACTTATGAAGTTTAAGCGAGGGGCCTAAATGACTTTAGCTAGCCTAGCCACCCTTGCACTAGTCAGATTTCAGTGCCGATCGGTCCAACCATCTCGTGGTTGCCTGGGTTTCATTGTTGCGGGTGAAACTCTCAATCATCGGCCGTTTCACATGTGTCATACAATGTCCGGCCATTTGTTACTTCAAAAAGAGGGTCCCAAAATTTCAAGGGAAAGAAACCAACAAATAAGGATAGTATTTGTCACAATGTCGTTTGTATGGCCAAGAGTTTCACTCATGCCACACAATGTCCAGCCATTTGTAACTTCGAAAAGAGAGTCCCAAAATTTAAATAAAAATCAAAGAAAGAAACCAACAAATAAGGTTAGTGTTTGTCACAGTCTCGTGACACACCCCCCTCTTGAAAGCGCAAACGTCCTCGATTGCATGCCTGATATACATGCCATAGATGATTTAGTGTGATTAGCACCCTTTTATCATCACATGTATCCACAAGAAAGGTCATGAGACGGATACAAATGACTTGATGAAACTTTCATACTTTTGTCATTTCTATCTATCGTAGAAGTGAGGATTATTCCTTTAATACTTGTAAAGCAACGTACACTCTATTGCACTGAATCCATATTACACGTGATGTGCTAGCTTTGGCATCACCCCTCTTTTGAGCACGTTGAGTTGGGAGGGAATACGTGGATTGCACTAAATCCATATTACACTTGATGTGCTAGCTTTGGCACCGCTCCTCTTTTGAGCATGTTGAGTTGGGGGGCAATTCGTGGGTTGTAAACCAAAGGCTTCAAGGTAAAGCTGCAATACATTTGGTGACTCTACCAGTTCACTTTCCATCGACTTTGCATCCATAGGTGGATAGTTTTTGAACTTCATCAAATAACGTCTTGCAACTTGTTCCTTAATTTTTCTTTCTTTATGTTCCAAAATCTGTTCACGTACCAAGATCTCATCAAGTTCTTCAACTTCACGTTGATCTTCGTCTAGCATAGCTTCCAGCACATCTCCCACAAAAGGTCTTAGAGGACTCACATGAAACACATTATGAATCTTTCAACTATCAGGCAATTTCAACCTATAAGCAACATCGTTGATCTTGTCAAGTACTTGAAAAGGCCCGTAGTAACGCATGTTGAGCTTGGAAAACAACCTTTCCTTGTCCTTCATCTTCTTTGATCTTGCCTTTTCAAACCGCAAAATAACCCAATCACCATGTTAAAACAACAATTCACATCAGTGACAATCAACAGCCCTTTTCTGCTTTGCCTGAATCTTCTCCAAGGCAAGTTTAATTTTCTTATACATACCGATCCGCTTCCAAAATCTTATCCTTTGTGTGCAAAATGGGAGGAGCCTTTTTGCCACCCTCAACAATTTCAAAAGTGCCTTGCTTGTTGACGAAAGCACCGTATTGTTGTATGCATACTCAAGCATGGGTAAATATTGTTCCACTTGCCCTTATTATCTGCACATAGCATTGAAGGAGATCTAAGACAATAGAATTAGCCTCTTCTGACTGTCCATCAATTTGTGGATGAAATAAGGATGAAAACTTGAGCGTAGTGCCCATGTTTTCAAATAAGCCTCTCCAAAACAGGCTCGTCATTCGAAGATCACGATCACTAACAATAGATTGTGGCATACCATGGTACTCTTAACACATTGTACATAAACAATTGTGCCATCTGATCAAATTTTATCTTCTTCCTGACACGAATAAAATGGACCTCTTTGCTAAACCTGCAAATAATGGTCCATTACCATCATTCCCTATCGATGGTCTCGGAAGATCAAAGATAAAATCCATAGCTGTTACAGGCTTGGACACTCCAAGCGAGAAACCAATAGCAACACGCGAACAAAAACTGCAAAATCATTGAACTTTATGCGCACGCGCGCGCGCGAGAGAGAGAGAGAGAGAGAGAGAGAGAGAGAGAGAGAGAGAGAGAGAGAGAGAGAGAGTCGACACGGCACGGCAGAGTTCCGCACCCAGACGCACTCGCCCCAAAGACTAGCGCCCCTTTCGGTATTTCTTTTCCTTTGCTCTCAAACTCTATGTCCAGATGCTCTGCACAGCGAGGCCCGAGGAGCTCTTATAAATAATAAAAGGGTTGCCCAAGAGCAAAGCCCCCAAAGCACTTCACCCAAAAGCATCTTATCCCAAAAACTAGCGCCAAAAACTGCCCAAAGCAACCAATAAAAATTGTGGAAATCCATACAGCTTGCCACATGGCACAACCAACACAAAATGCAAAAAATGTAAGGTGCATCGGAAGTGAATGTTGAACTGTGCTCCAGGTTCCTTTTACTAACGTAAGGGAGAGCCTTCCGTTCCATTAGTGAGAGAGTGCAATGGACACAAACAAAGTGGTGAACACTGTGAATGAAGGTGCTGAGACTGAGAGATAGAGAGAGAAGAATACGTTTTAGGGCTGAAAATGCCAGGCATCAAAGCTGAAAACGCTGGTGGTTGAAACCGGCCCGTAGGGCGGTAGGCGTTGCCTTTCACCCGAAATTCTTTACTTTAAACACACACACAGAGCACTTTGCAAAGAGAACCTGCGACGGGAGTTAACGCTTGAATACACACACGGCTCGGAAGCTAGAATGCTCCGAGCAGACGCCGACAACCTGTAGGCCCCAAAATTGGCGCCCCTTTCGGTATTTCTTTATTCTTTAGGAGGGTAAATTACAAGGTAAGGTCCTGGGAATCCTTCACGTGTATCCACCTAGATACCATTTGATTTGGCCAAATTTTGGCAACATAACAGCCCCAAAACTTGCGCCAAACCACTTCCCCTGCTGGAACTCGCTTGCATTGTCGTATACCCTCTCATTCCTGTCCAAAAACAGTAAATTCAGCACGCTGTATTTACTGGTTTTTGCCCTGTTTTCAGCCCCAAACAGTCCCCTAACTGTCCTCTGCCAGTGGGGCATGATTCCCAATGGTCCTGGCGTCCGTATGGCTGAAAAACAGTCAATTTACAGCGCATACACAGCGCTGATTTTGCACCTGTACGGTGAGGTTATGACCCTCACCAGTGCCTGCCTTGGAGCAGCAGCTAGCTACCCCTGTTCCTGCTCAAGGAGGCTCTTGCCTCAGCACAAAAGCATGAACCCACACAACTGTACATCAGTCAAATGAGGAGCCCTCTTGTGGGGCATCACATAACTGCACGTAGGGGAGAGAGAGAGCAGTGTGTAGTGTGCAGGGCATCACTCCTAGGACCACACTATACATGAGAGGGAAAGGAAGCACTCCATAGCTCTTAACCTGTGACCAACGCTGAAATGAGGCCTCTCCCAACATAAAAATCAGCGCCCATTTTTCTGCAAGAGGAAAGTTTACCAAAATGTGACACTTGGCGCATTTTCAAGCATTTTCCCGTTTCGGGTTTGCCGCTTAAAAATATCCTGACCGGTTGCCCAGTTGACTTCGCGGCAGAGTTATAAAATGTTTCCCTAGTCATACCGGAGGTAATGACGCGAACACATTTCACGGCCCAAAATAGCAGTTCCCTAAATTTTAGGAGATGCTTCCGTTGGGTTCCCACTGGTCTTCTGACCATCTATCCTCATTGGAGCCGCATCCAAAAGTGCAATGTGGCCCAACTGACGGATACTTTTTATTGGTAGTCCCACCTTGACTTTACGCCTTAATTGAGTTCACTTCCTAGTATCCACCAGCTTGCTAAGTGCGACGGGGGGTCCTATATGATCTTGCTTTGAGCCTAGACATCCTCTTACCATACGAATTCCAGTGCCGACCACTTCCCGTCTACGGGTGAATCTACCGTTCACATTGGCCATACAATGTCCGACCGTTTGCTACTTCAAAAAGAGGGTCTCAAAACAAATAAAATAAACCACATTGGAAAGAAACCAACAACCAAGGTTAGCAGTTGCCACATCTCTGTGACATGGTTAATAACTGCCACGTCCTCGTGACATACCCCCCTCTTGAAATCACAAACGTCCTCAATTGCATACCATAAATACACGCCACTGATGATCTTGTGCTATTAACACTCTTTTATCATCGCATGTATTCGCAAGAAAGGTCGTATCATACATAGATACAAATGACTTAATGAGGCCTTCATACTTTTGCATTTGATGTACTAGCTCTATCATTACCCCTCCTTTGCACACGTTGGGTTGGGGCATAAGTAGGCTGTAACCCAAAGGCTTCAAGGTAAAGCTGCAATACATTTGGTGACTCTGACAGTTCATGCTCTTCCATCCACTTTGCATCCATAGGTGGATAGTTCTTGAACTTCACCAAATAACGTCTTGCAACTTGTCCTTTAACTTTTCTGTCCTTATGTGCCAAAACTTGCTCAGGTACCAGGATCTCATCAAGTTCCTCAACTTCTGGCTGATCCTCAACTGGCATATCTTCTGGCACATCACCCACGAAGGGTCTTAGAAGACTCACGTGAAACGCATTATGAATCTTCCACGCATCAGGCAATTTCAGCCTGTAAACCACATCGCTGATCTTGTCAAGCACTTGAAAAGGCCCATAGTAACGCATGCTGAGCTTAGGAAACAACTGTTCCTTGCCCTTCATCTTCTTTAACCTTGCCTTTTCGAACCTTAGCAGAACCCAATCACCATGTGATAACAACAATTCACGACGATGACGATCAGCAGCCTTTTTCTGCTTTGCCTGAGTCTTCTCCAAGGCAACTTTAATCTTCTTATATATCTCATCCATGTTCTCAACATATCGATCTGCCTCAAAGATCTTGTCCTTCGTGTGCAAAATGGGAGGAACCTTTTTGCCGCCTTCAACAATTTCAAGAGGTGCTTTGCCAGTAGACGAATGCACCGTATTATTGTACGCATACTCAAGCATAGGCAAATACTGTTCCCACTTGCCCTTATTATCTGACACATAGCATTACAGCAGATCTAAGACAGTAGAATTGGCCTCTTCTGACTGTCCATCAGTTTGTGGATGAAACGAAGACGAAAACTTGAGCGTAGTGCCCATGTTCTCAAACAATCCTCTCCAGAACAAACTGGTCATGCGAGGATCACGATCACTGATAATCGATTGTGGCATACCATGGTATTTAAACACATTATACATGAATAAGCGTGCCATCTGATCAGATTTTATCTTCTTCCTGACAGGGATAAAATGGGCCTGCTTGCTGAACCTGCAGATAATGGTCCATATACCATCATTCCCTGTTGGCGTCCTTGGAAGATCAAAGATAAAGTCCATAGCAATGCTTTCCCATGGCTTATCCGGAATCGGGAGTGGTTGTAACAACCCTAGTGCCTTTTGCCTGTCAAACTTGACCTTTAGGCAAACTATGCATGGTCGCACAAAGGCATCCACATCTCTCCTCAAGGTAGGCCAATAGAAGAATGTCTCTACCGCCTTAACTGTTGCATCAATGCCACGATGCCCTGCATACGGTGGGACATGACTCTCTTCCATGACCTTATGTCGCAGTGGTCTAGTGACACAAAGTCTGCCATGCATCATCATAAAACCATCTCTGAGGAGGTAGTGCTCGTGATGTTGCCCCTCTTGTAACTGTTCAAAGATCCTTGCAAAATCTTCATCAGCAGTATACTGTTCCTTCATGTCATCTAACTCATGATGATAAGGAATTGACACAGCTGAAATTTGTGGCTTTCTTGATAACGCATCAGCCACAACATTCTTCTTACCTTCCACATGCATAATCTGGAAGTGGAACATGGAAAGAATGTTTGCCCATCGCATATGCTTTTCGGATAACTTTGACTGTGTCAAGAAGTATCGCAAGGTCTGATGATCTGTTTGGACAACAAAATCAGCACCTAAGAGGTAGTGCTTCCAGCTAGAACGCGCATGAATAACGGCCAAGAGCTCTTTCTCATAGACTTGCATAGTTCTCTCTGGCCCTTGCAAAATTCGGCTTTCATAGGCTACTACCCGTCCATCTTGCATTAGCACTGCTCCGATGCTACTGCCACACGCGTCACACTGGACAACAAATGACTTCCTGAGATCTGGCAAAAGAATAACTGGATCTGAAGTCAACTTTTCCTTTAAGAGACTAAAAGCTGAAATCTCTTTTTGGGTCCATCTGAAAGTGACCTCTTTCTTTTGCAATGCGTGAAGAGGCGATGCTATCTCTGCAAAATTTCTGAGCGACTTTTCCTCGAGCGACTTGCGCACAAAAGGCTTCCTTTTCTATTTCTTCGCCTACGCTCCAGAAGTCCCAGCTGAATCCTTGTCTTTGGTGGCCTTTTCTGACCCCTGTGACGCATCAGGGGCCGTTTTCACAAAGGGCTTCTTCGCTGAATTTTTCTTTTGCTGCCCTCCTTTGTCACTGCTCGGAAATCCACTGTCCTCTCCTTTCAACAAGGCAAGAAGAGTGTTCGCAACTTCCATAAGCTGAGTGAGGGTAGCCACTCTGTTCTTTGTACAGTAATCGCGAAGCCCTTTAGGCAGCCCACAACATGACCTCTCTATCTGCTCTGTCAATGGCACAAATCTGTAGGAGGTCACTGAGAGTAACGCTTTACAAAACCTCCTATTGTACTCTAGCAAGCTCTTGCACGAAGCTGAAGTAAGCTGGTGCCAATCTGTCAGGACGTCGGCTTCAAATTCATTTGACAAGCAGATGCAAACATTTGCTTGAAGTAAACCCAAGTGGCGGGTGCCTGTCCTTGCATTAACAATGTCGTCCACCACGTAAGCGCATTGTCCTTTAAGAAAGTGGCAGCTTTCCTGACCTTCGAGGCCTCTGTAAAATTCCCTCCCGCATAAGCTGTATCAAACTGCTGGAGGGAAAGTGAGTGCCTTTGTCTTATCCTCGAAACCACTGAAGGTACTGAACTTTACCGCTGCACCACCTTCTGTGTAAGCCTTCGGCTTCTCTAGTGCCCCCAAGTTGTCATACGGGATGGTCTGCAACATGGGCACTGTACTGGGCATGATCGGCACGTGTTGGCCATTCACATTTTGTGTCAGAGGTGCGATATCTAGCTGCTGTCCAGAAAAACCAGCCATGCCAAAATGACCCTGTGGCACCCCAAACTGGCCCTGGTTGCAGTGGAAACCTTGCTGCATGCCGATACTACCATACATGGGGTTTGGCATCATGCCTTGCATACCCCCGAACCCTGTTCCTGGCATGTACAGCTGACTTCCAGACGCATAACCAGCCATACTTTGGAACACTGATCCACCCCCGAAAAACACAGGATGTACCGTGGGTGGTGGAAAAATTGAGTGCATAGCCTGGTATCCAGCTCCCTATCCATTCAAGACAGCATGCTGGCTCTGAAAGGTGGCGGGCTGAACTGGCATAACCTGTGGAATAGGCGTTCTAGCCACCTGTTCAAGCACGGGAGGAACCTGCTTTGGAGCCCCCGACTCCGCAACATGCGAGTGTTCCCTTTCCTCCTGCGCCTGATGAAGTACCTGGGCTTGAGCTTCAACAAGCTCCGTACGCGGCGTAGGTTGCCTATTTTGCATTTGCACTGGTGGCGCTTGCAAGAATTCCATAAACCTCGGATTCTGCACCAGCTGTGAAAAGACATTCACCGCGGCAACTAACTGAGTCTTAAACGCATCATCCTCAAGTTGCCCTGTCATAAAGCCCTGAACTACTGGAGGGACATTCACGTTGACAGAGGTAAAGACTGACGTGGCCGTGAGCTCTCGCCAATCTCAAAAACCATAGGAATCTCCTGCCTATCCTTTGGAGAGGAACCCTCTTCCATAATTCCCTTCCCCTTGTCGGCCATAGTGTAATCCCTGTGTTCTTGCACTGTGTGTCTTTACCCTGAACAATCCAGGCTCACTCTTTGAGGAAAAAGTGATTGATGTCCCGGCAATGGAACCTTGAAACCAGCCCGTAGGGCGGTAGGCGTTGCCTTTCACCCGAAATTCTTTACTTTAAACACACACACAGAGCACTTTGCAAAGGGAACCTGCGACGGGAGTTAACGCTTGAATACACACACGGCTCGAAAGCTAGAATGCTCCGAGCAGACGCCGACAACCTGTAGGCCCCAAAATTGGCGCCCCTTTCGGTATTTCTTTATTCTTTAGGAGGGTAAATTACAAGGTAAGGTCCTGGGAATCCTTCACGTGTATCCACCTAGATACCATTTGATTTGGCCAAATTTTGGCAACATAACAGCCCCAAAACTTGCGCCAAACCAATTCCCCTGCTGGAACTCGCTTGCACTGTCGTATACCCTCTGATTCCTGTCCAAAAACAGTAAATTCAGCACGCTGTATTTACTGGTTTTTGCCCTGTTTTCAGCCCCAAACAGTCCCCTAACTGTCCTCTGCCAGTGGGGCACGATTCCCAATGGTCCTGGCGTCCGTATGGCTGAAAAACAGTCAATTTACAGCGCATACACAGCGCTGATTTTGCACCTGTACGGTGAGGTTATGACCCTCACCAGTGCCTGCCTTGGAGCAGCAGCTAGCTACCCCTGTTCCTGCTCAAGGAGGCTCTTGCCTCAGCACAAAAGCATGAACCCACACAACTGTACATCAGTCAAATGAGGAGCCCTCTTATGGGGCATCACATAACTGCACGTAGGGGAGAGAGAGAGCAGTGTGTAGTGTGCAGGGCATCACTCCTAGGACCACACTATACATGAGAGGGAAAGGAAGCACTCCATAGCTCTTAACCTGTGACCAACGCTGAAATGAGGCCTCTCCCAACATAAAAATCAGCGCCCATTTTTCTGCAAGAGGAAAGTTCACCAAAATGTGACACTTGGCGCATTTTCAAGCATTTTCCCGTTTCGGGTTTGCCGCTTAAAAATATCCTGACCGGTTGCCCAGTTGACTTCGCGGCAGAGTTATAAAATGTTCCCCTAGTCATACCAGAGGTAATGACGCGAACACATTTCACGGCCCAAAATAGCAGTTCCCTAAATTTTAGGAGATGCTTCCGTTGGGTTCCCACTGGTCTTCTAACCATCTATCCTCATTGGAGCCGCATCCAAAAGTGCAATGTGGCCCAACTGACGGATACTTTTTATTGGTAGTCCCACCTTGACTTTACGCCTTAATTGAGTTCACTTCCTAGTATCCACCAACTTGCTAAGTGCGACGGGGAGACCTATATGATCTTGCTCTGAGCCTAGACATCCTCTTACCATACGAATTCCAGTGCCGACCACTTCCCGTCTGCGGGTGAATCTACCGTTCACATTGGCCATACAATGTCCGACCGTTTGCTACTTCAAAAAGAGGGTCTCAAAACAAATAAAATAAACCCCATTGGAAAGAAACCAACAACCAAGGTTAGCAGTTGCCACATCTCTGTGACATGGTTAATAACTACCACGTCCTCGTGACAGTGGTTCATTGCTGAAAACGCCAGGGCCTTAGGGATCTTCCTTGAGGGAGAGGGAGAGATGCATGTTGCAAGCCTGTTGCCTGTGACCTTCTTCCATTCTGCCAGATAAGCCTAGCTCTAGGTTTGCTTATATATTATCTTAGCAAAATTGCCCTACCTAGTTCCCAACAAAAGTCACTTAAAATAATAAGTAAAAAATGTCAAAAATAGGAACATTAGGTTCTATGCACTCTAAAAATGCTCCTGATGGGTTTTGATGGAAATGCTGATGATCATGCTGTGTGCAACCAAAGGATATGCATCTAATCTAAGTGTCTGGGCATGCACAGTCTTCGAACAGACTCACAAAGGTGCCAGAACACTTCCTAAGCTAGACTGATTGGATTGAATTGAACCCATATCATGAAGTAGCTTGTCCACGTACACATAGGGTTAGATGTGCACGTGACAAAAAATCTACATAACATTGCCACGTCAGCATCCGTACGATTTTCCACGTTAGCATGTCAGCACGTTTTACGGAAGTCAACCTCAAAGTTCAACCTTCGGATTTTTTGGGGTTTCGACCCCTCGGTTGGTGCTCCATAAGTTGAGTGGGAACTAGGATTAAAAATCCATGCTTTTCTTTAGTTTTAGGCCCCTCGGCCATTCCTTCTGTGTTCAAAACTTCCTCTACTTCTTTGGGTTCAGTTTCTCTTGTCCACTCAGCCATTTCGCTTCCAGTTGGGCATGCCACGTCATCACTTTATGACATTCCCCCCTCTTGAAAGAATTTCAATCGCCCTCGATTACGCCTGCAAAACCAGCCAAAGGACAGAAACTTTCTTCAATAGACAATAACTCAATATACCCATGCACCAAACTACAAAGACATCAATTACTAATCACATCACATTTCTATCGAGGGTCTCAGATACAAATCCTGATGATTGTACCATTTAGCAATCACTTCCAAACCACGTTGATCTTTTCACGAATGTCTTGATCTACCAAATCTTGTTACTATCAGATTCATGTCCTTGCTTTTCACTATTCAATCAAGCAAACCATGCCCATGACCATCCGCACAAGACAGTACATCCACATAGAATGCAGTTCACAAAATCACACACGTAGTTCACATTGAACACCGTAATTTTAATCATTCAATCTAGCTTTCTTATTCCGTCTAGAACTCTTGATGCACATAGATCACTGTGTAGTCATCTCATCCTTTCGGAACTCTTGATGCACTCACAACAGTACCATTCATCTCATCCAGATAGACATCTTGATGCACTAGAATCTCATTCAATTCACATTCAGTTCACTTAGCCATCACATCCAGATCATGCTTATCTCTAACAGATGTCTAGATACACTAAGTTCAAATCATTTATCAAGCTGATACAACACGGGCAGACTCTTCTTTTAGCTTTACATCCAAGATGTGAGTTTTGCCTCTATGTTGCAGGGTGACCTTGTTGAAGACATCCAGCACTCCATGTACACGGGACATCCAGGGGATTTCCAACAAAGCATCACACCCTTCGAGTGGCATGATGTAAAATTCTTATGTGTCCACATGCGACTGAATATGCAAATGCATCTTTCCAGTACGGAGAAACTCTCCTTTTAGCTTTACAGCCAAGATGTGAGTTTTGCCTCTCTGTTGCAGGCTTACCTTCTGTTGAAGACATCTAACACTCTATTACACGGATTACACGGAACATTCATGGGATTCCCAACAAAGCATTGCACCCTTCGAGTGGCATAATGTGAAATTCTTTTGTACCCATATACGACTCAATATGCAAATGCAACTTTCCAATGATGGGAGTAGCGCACTCTGTATGGCCAAGACATGCCAAACCTGCCTGTAACCGGCCTGTTAACTTCAAAAAGGGCGGTAGACTTTACTTCAAACCTTGATTTAGCTTTCATCCATTATTAGTCGTCTATTCTACCTGTGCTATAATGTCACAAGAGAGGGGAATGGGATACAGATGCTAGAATGCATTTGTATGCGAGCCAGACACTAGATTGGCCCTTAAATAGGCACCCCTTTCGGTATTTCTTTATACTTTGAGAGGGTAAATTTACAAAGTAGAGTCCTTTGTAAATCCTTTGTCTATATCCAGCTAGATACCACTTGATTTGGCCAAATTTCGACAACATAACAGCCCCAAAACTTGCGCGAAACCAATTCCCCTGCTGGAACTCACTTCCACTGGCATAAACCCTTTGATTCCAACTCAAAAAGAGCAATTACAGCTAGCTGGAATTTCTGGTTTTTCACTTGTTTTGAGCCCCAACGCTTCCCAGAAGTGTTCTCTGACAATTGGGCACTGTTCCCAATGCATTTGGCATCCATACGGCTGCAAAACAATAAATTTCAGACTGCTGTATTTTCTGGTTAGGACCTGTTTTTGACCTAATTTCAGCTGTCAACTGTCCCTGGACTGTTCCCAATGCCTTGGACTACGTGCCCCTTGATTCTGCCATGATTCCGAGCACAAAACAGTCCCAAAACAGCCCAAAATCAGCAATAAAACAGTGCTGATTTTTGTGTGTTTACTTGAGAGGTTATCACCCTCTCGTTTCCCTGCTTTGGAGTAGCAATTAGCTACTCCTGTTCCTGTTCAGGGAGGCTCTTGCCTCAGCAATAGAGCATCAAACCACAAGACTGAACATGGTCAATCTGATGAGCCCACTAGAGGGGCATAACCATAAAGAATAGGGGAGAGAGAGAGAGCAGTGAGAGGTGTGCAGGTCGTGACATCCTGCACCTCACTGTACATAGAGGATAAGCCAGTACTCCATTGAAGCTCTCCCACCTGTGACAGCTCTCAAAAACGAGCTCACAGCTGAAAATCACGTTTTTGCCTTCTCTTTAAGTAGTAAATTGGCCTCAGAGTGCCAAGTGTCACTCATTTGTGCATTTTCTCGCTTTAGACCCTCGGGTCTAAAAATATCTCACCTGCAGCCTCTGTTGACTTGGCCACAGAGTAACAAAATGATCCCCATGTCAAACTGCACGTAATGACGCGAAGACATTTTGCCGTCCAAAAATAGCAGTCCCTAAAATTTAGGAGTTTCTGCCATTACATTCTTCTAGGTCATCTGACCCTCTTTGTACACTGCAGCCACACCCAGAACTGAAATGTAGCCTATGTAGCAAAGGATTCCGCTTTGGCTGGGCAATGACCCCACTTTGGCTAACCATAGTCCTTGTCCAACCTTAGTGCTCTTTAGCCCTCAGGCCTGGACTCTCTCTGAACAGTTCCACACTGGCTATGCAATGCAGGGCAGTTAGATTTCCAGAGGGGTGTTTCCAAAAGGTAAAACAAACGAAATTCCCCAAAGAAAGAGAAAATAAACAAAAATGGAATTGCCACTGGCTGGTGACATGCCTCTGCTGTGTACCCCATCTCTTCAGCTTTAATGCCCAACTTGATAGCCGACTCTCGTGAAGTAAAGTTTTCCTTTGCACCTAGATCGAAGAAAATAAGCGTTGTTTGATCCTTCTTTACCCCACGCTCTGCATAACACACTTGCATCAAAATTTGGCCTATCCCCCACCATATCTGTGTTAAAGAGTTACACCACCGTTGCTTCGCCATTTTGTACGGCTAGTGATTGTCCCGGGTTAGCCACCCATCGCACATCATGTAGATTGCATGGGCGGACACTTTTAGCACATGTCCGGCCGGTCATTTTCTGAGCCTAGCTTGGTACACACATTTATAGCCATTTTTGGGCTTTTATGTTTTTTGCACCAGTTACACATTTTGCCCTACCTCAACCTAAGATTCTATAAATACAATGCTTAGGGTCTTGTAGTCATTCAGATTGAGATTGTGTATAGAGAGCATTATTTGCAGAGCACTTGCTCTCTCTCTCTCTCTCTCTCTCTCTCTCTCTCTCTCTCTCTCTCTCTCTCTCTCTCTCTCTCTCTCTCTCTCTCTCTCTCTCTCTCTCTCCAGCGTTTTCGGCACACGTGGCTAACACTCTTTCTGCTGCTCACTGTCACATGGTATCAGTCGCCAACAACAACGAATCTGCATCGATCTCTCCTTTGAGGCTAGTGCTAGCACTTCTACCGGTTTCAATCACAGCGGGATCTCAAAAATGCTGATCAAAGTTTTTCAGCCCTAGCGTTGTTTGCAAGGACAGCCAGCATTTTTGCGTCTGTAGCCTTGATCTGCATCCTTCTCCCTAGCGCTTCCCTCCTGCAACAGAATCGCACCAAAACCGGCACCAACATCTGCTGGCGTTTTTGCAAACCCTAGCGTTTTTGGACAGATCTGCATTTTGCAGATCTTGCTGTGTTTTCAGCAGCATTTTCAGCACCCTTTGCAGCGTTTTTTGGGCGGACGGCACGCTGAATTTTTACCTCTTGTGCAATTGAACCATCCCTTGCTTGTCAGGACACCATCCGATGGTTGTTCGTGCAATTATCTTGGATTGCTACACTGTACAGCCTTGAGAACGATACCTTCATCGACGACTTGCGGTCTACCTTTGGGACTTCTATCTGAGCACGTGACATGTCGACTCCGAAGCAGAAGGCCAACAATTATGCCCTCACCCAGTTTGCTAAGGAGAAGAAGTTGGATTTACACAACTATTCTGTGTGGAGGACACGAGTCCGCACAATTATTGCCTACCATCGACTCTGGGAATGGTTGAATGATTTCACCCATTTGGCTACTCAGCCTTCCCTTCCCACCGCCACTCAAGCCCAGATCGATGAGTGGGTGGATCGGGATATACAAGTCTTCACCTTTCTTATGATGAACCTCTCGAGCTGCATCACGAAGGAAGTTTCCAAAAGAGGAGCATGCACATCCATTGTGGAGACGGATTCTTGATCAGTTTGAGGAGATCTCGTTTGCCAGGCAGATCACACTTTAACAGGAGTTGTATAACCTCCAGTTCAATGATTTCAACTCACTTGATGGGTTGACGTACCGCATACAGGAACTCTGGGACAACCTTGTCTCTGTCGGAGGCGACATCACCTCGGCACGCATGGCTGGCCTCTTACTATTCAAGCTTCCCCCACACTTTTGATCCCTACTTTCAGAGTCTGCTCACATCTGAACGTACCTCTTTTCCCACTTGGGACGAGATTCTCCCTTCCCTTAGACAAATTGAGGGGCTCTCTGCATTCCGAGCAGGAGGTGCTGTTGATGCAGAAGGAGCTTTGATAGCTCAAGGAGGTAACAAGAAAGGTAAAGGTAAGAAGAAGAAAAAGAACAAGGACATCGAATGTTACCATTGCCACAAGAAAGGGCATAGAGAATCAGAATGCAAAAAGAAGAAGCGAGACGAGGCCAACAGGGAGAAACAGACAGCCTCGTGCAGCGGACCACGCTCTTGCTACACCGCAGTCAGGTACTTGGGTTGTTGACAGTGGAGCCACCACTCACATGACTCCCCAACAGTCATGGTTTAGCTCTCCCAGGGAAACTCACGGGCAGACCGTCACTATGGGTGACAACCATGAGATTCCAATGTCTGGCACAGGCCATATTACCCTCTTTTGTTCTACCTCGGACCCAAAGTTCAGTTCAATGGAGGCGCTTCAACCTCCTCTCTGTGTCGAGTTTGGACTCTTAGAGAGCTGACATACACTTTGGGAGTGGCAATGTCAGATTATGTCACCTTTTCTGATTCTTCGACAGGTACTATCCTTACACGCGGTGAGCGCGATGGTTCCCTATATCGCCTCACTGCTCTTCTGTCTAGGACCACGGAGTCTTCTTCTCTATGGCATGCACGATTTGGACATCTATCCTATCAGCAGCTTCAGCAGGCTGCTAGGACCTCTATGGTGGAGGGTTTACCAGCGATACGCTCCTCATCAAGTGTATGCAAGGCTTGCCAAATGGGCAAGCAACGTAGGGTTGCCTTTCCAAAGCAAGCATCCGACACAGCTTCGGCACCACTTGCACTGGTTCACATTGATCTATGTGGCCCAAGGGCCGATGAGCACTCATCATTTTCTGGCTCACAGTTTTTGCTTGTGCTTGTGGATGATTTCAGCAGGTACACTTGGGCTTGGTTCCTAAAGCTCAAGTCGGAGGCTTTCAATTTCATTCGAAATTGGAAGACGATGGTTGAAAAGGAGAAGGACTTGCACGTCAAATGTATTCGCTCAGGCAGAGGGGTGAGTTCACCTCGAAGGACTTTGCACAATGGTGCAAGTCAAAGGCCATCCAGCGTCGGCTAACTACTCCTTACACTCCTTCCCAGAACGGAGTTGTTGAGCGGAAGAATCGGACTATCATGGAGATGGCTCGTGTGATGCTTGCACATGCTTCTTTGCCCCAGGTTTACTGGGCAGAGGCGTGCAACACGACGGTTTACATCTAGAACCATTCTCCTACCCATGCTTTGCAGGACATGACTCCTTATCAGGCTTACTACGGGCGCAAGCCCTCGTTCTCACACTTTCGAATTTTTGGGTGTCCGGCCTTTGTCCATGTGCCAAAGGAGAAGCGATAGAAGTTAGACTTCAAGGCGAAGAAGCTCATCTTCCTGGGCTATTCACGAGAGTCTGACGGATACCGGCTTTATGATCCTGACACCAAGACCACCACAGTTATCCGTGATGTGACTTTCATGGAGTTCTTCAGCACACCTGCAGAGGGGGCAGCATCCAAGCCTATACCTTCCCTACCTCCTCCTCGTCCACCTCCTACACCTGATCCTGTTCCTGTTCCTGTTCATGTACCCTCTACACCACAGCTAGTTACTTCACCCGATCATGCTATGTCAGATTCCGATTCTGATATGGATGATGGTTCTCCTTCGATGGAGGCGGTCCCACCTCACAAGGAGAAGTTAGTTCCTGGTTGGCTCTACTCAACGATTTCTTCCTCTGGAGTCACGAAGTTACCAGACTTGCCAAACCCTGGACAACCTCAACGTTCTGCACACCTCAAGAACAGGCAAGTTTATGACGACGCAGAGATCGTGAACTTTGCACTCTTGTCTCAGATTCAGGCTTCATCAATTAAGCCTTCCTCGATGGAGGAAGCACTCCAGCATGATTGCTGGAAGCGTGCCATGCAGACAGAGATGGACGCTATCAAGCGGAATAAAACTTGGACTTTGGTTCCCAGGCCCAACAAGCGGAAGGTGGTTTGTACGAAATGGATTTTCAAGACAAAGTACAAGGCCAATGGTTCCCTCGACAAACACAAGGCGAGACTTGTTGCTCGAGGTTTCACACAACGACCAAGCATGGACTTTGACAAGACCTTTGCTCCCACCGCTCGCGGGACTACCATACGCACAGTGTTTGCTCTTGCAACCAGCTTTGGTTGGTCTATCTTCCAGATGGATGTCAAAAGTGCGTTTCTCAATGGAGATTTAAATAAAGAAGTTTATGTGGAGCAACCTCCTGGGTTTTGTATACTAGGCAAGGAGGATTGGGCTATCAGTTGTGGAAAGCATTGTAAGGACTGATTCAGGCTGGACAACAGTGGTACCTCACACTTGATCAGTTTCTCATGAAGCTTGGGTTACGGCGTACCTCATCAGATTCCAACTGTTATGTTGTCTTTGATGGCTCTTTGGTTGCCATTGTGATTGTCTATGTGGACGATCTCATTTTCACAGGCTCTTGGACCAGTAAGATCAAGTCAATCATGAAAGCTATGGAGACACGTTTCGAGATGACTAATCTTGGGCTTCTTCACTATTTTCTTGGATTCCAAATTTTTCAGACAGCATACGGCATCTTCTTTTCTCAACTGAAGTATGCGAATGCTATCCTGGAGAGATTCCAGATGACAGGCTGCAAACCGATTGGCACTCCTCTTGAGCCCGGAGAGAATGTATCGCTTCACGATCCTTTCCCACGGATTGACTTGGAGCAGTACAGGAATGTTGTTGGCTGCCTCGTATGGCTTACTTATTCCTAACCAGACACCTGTTACACAGTTTCTGTCCTCAGTTCCTTCAACACCAGACCTCGTCAGCGACATTGGCAGTGTACCCAACGTACTTGCGGTACATCAACGGCACCTTGGACCATGGTGTGTTCTATGGTCGCTCCAAGGGTTGCACCTTACTTGGTTGGTGCGATCCAGATTGGGCAAGAAATCCAGATACTCGACGTTCTACTACAGGAGTAGTTTTCACACTCTGCTCGGGACCCATTTCATAGAGCAGTAAGCGGCAACCCACCGTTGCGCTATTTTCTACAGAGGCGGAGTACAAAGCAGCTTGCTATGCTGCTTGTGAGGCCATATGGCTACGAAGATTACTAGAAGAGTTGTGTTTTCCCCAGACTGCTACGACTTGTCTTTTGTGCGACAATCAGAGTTGCATTGCTATTGCCAAGAACCCTATCTTTCACGCTCGGACAAAGCACATTGAGGTGTAGTACCACTATGTTCGGGAGCGGGTTTTGGCTGGGGATCTTCATTTGTAGTATGTTCCTACAGCGGACAATGCAGCAGACATCTTCACGAAGGCTGTACCTCAGCGGACTTTGGCTTCTCACCTTCGACTCCTCTGTGTTGTCTCAGCATCCAGTGCTGAGAGGGGGTGTTAGAGTTACACCACCGTCGCTTCACCATTTTGTACGGCTAGTGATGGTCCCAGGTTGGCCACCCATCGCACATCATGTAGATTGCATGGGCGGACAATTTTAGCACGTGCCCGGCCGGTCAATTTCTAAGCCTGGCTTGGTGCACACCTTTTTAGCCATTTTTGGGCTTTTATGTTTTTTGCACCAGTTACACATTTTGCCCTACCTCAACCTAAGATTCTATAAATAGAATGCTTAGGGTCTTGTAGTCATTCAAATTGAGATTGTGTATTGAGAGCATCATTTGCAGAGCACTTGCGTTTTCTCTCTCTCGGTCCCTCCAACGTTTTCGGCGTGCGTGGCTCACACTCTTTCCGCCGCTCACTCTCACAATCCGGCACTAAACCAGCCGTGGGGTTGGGCTTCTTCCTTTCTTGTCCTCTTTGACCTCTGAGTCAATTGGTCTCTTCTTCTGTGGGCAATTTGCAACAAAGTGACCAAGCTACTCGCAAATAAAACATTTATTCTCAGCCATTAAAGCCTTCTTCTCTTCGAAAGACTTACACACAAAAGGCTTTCTCTGTTTCTTAGCCTGTCCTCCAGACGTCTCGGCTGAGTTCTTAGCTTTCTCTGTTTTTCTTAACCCCTAGGAAGCTTTAGGAGGCGCTTTTGCAAAGGCTTCTATGTTGAATTTTTCTTTGATTGGCCCCCTTTCACGTTGCCTTGGAATCCAATGTCTTCTCCCTTCAACAAGGCATGACCAATGTTGGCAACTTCCATAAGTTGAGTAAGGGTGGCCACTCTGTTCTTTGTACAATAGTTCCTGAGCCCTTTAGGCAACCCACGACAATTCTTCTCTATTTGTTTTGTCAATGGCACAAATCTATAGGAAATTACTGAAAGAAGCGCTTTACAAAACTTCCGATTGTTCTCCTCTAAGCTTTTGCAAGTAGCTGCATTGAGTTGGTGTCAATCTGTCATAACATCAACATCAAACTCATTTGACAGCCATGCAAATCCAAACATATGTTTGAAGTAGACCCATTGGCGAGTGTCTGCCTTGCATCAATAATGTCGTCCACCATGAACGCGCATTTCCTTTCAAGAAAGTGACAGCTTTGCGGACCTTGGAAGCCTCTGTAAAATCCCCCCTGCATAAGCAACATCAAAGTTTCAAACTATTGGAGGAAGGTAAGAGTCTTCATCTTGTCTGCAAAACCATTGAAAATATCAAACTTCACAGCTGCACCACCTTCTTTGTATGGTTTCAGCTTGTCCAGCACTGTCAAATTGTCATAGGGGATTGTCTGCAACATGGGTACAGTGGTTGGGACCATCTGTGCTCCTTGGCTATTAGCTTCTTGATGCGATATTTGCCTAATGATTGGAAAAACCAGCCATACCAAAATTGACCTACGGCATCCCAAATTGGCCATGTGTTCACTGCTGTAAGCCGATATTACCATTCATGGAGTTTGGGATCATGCCTTGCATACCCCCAAAGATTGTTCCTGGCATGTGTTTAATTTTACTTGTGCTTTATGACACAATGTAACTTCACAGAGAAATCTGTAAATGGAATTCACCACTTCAAAACAAATCACAACTTGGTAGCTAGAGTGCTCCCAAGTAGACAGTGACACCGTGTTGGCCCCAAAGGTTGGCGCCCTTTTGATATTTCTTTATTCCAATTAAACTTGGAGAAAACCTGTAAACTTCTCCGAGTTGTCCCAATTTTATCGGGCTGAAAATTGCCTTCTCTAGCCCAATTTCGGCAACGTAATGAGAGTAGAAGACTTCACAGTCAAAATCCCCATGTAATAGGTGACTTTCCACACACCTTAGAGCACTTTTACAAACTTGGCAAAAAAATCCAGCGCGCTGAATTCTTTGTTTTTCGCCTCTAAAATGCAACAATTCCTCAGCTCCCTCAAAGCTTTTGGGACCTTTAGGCATCAAAAAGGGTCAAAACCTTAAACCTGCAAAAAATTACAGCAAGCTGTAATTCTCTGTTTTGGGCTCCATTTTGCGTGCCGAACACTCCTATAGGTAGCCCTCGAGTTCCTAACCTGTAGGGCTACTTGCCCTTTGATTTAGACGAGATTTCTTCGATTTCTCTAAATCAACATGTACCTTCTTGCGATTAGCAGTTAGCTAATCCGGTACCTGTGCAAGACGCTCTTGCCTCGGCAATCGCGCATAAACCCACAAAATTGTATATACAGATGAATAGCCCTTAAGCTGGGCATCACGATTCTGTAATCAAGAGGGGAGAGAGGTGCACGAGAGCGGAATCATCGTGCTACATAAGACAAAGGAGAAGGCAAGCTTTCCATTAAAGTTGTGATCACCTACACCCACTACTCACACACACAGTAGTTCACAATGACGGAAAATCAGCCCCTTCTCTTCCCAAAATCGATTTTGGGCACCCCCCTTGCTGAGTTGTCTTGCAAATTTGCTGTGAAGCTGCCAAGTGTCCCTTATGTCCATTTGGTTTAAACTCCAATACCCACCAACTTATGAATTTTCAGCGAAGGGCCCAAATGACTTTAATTGAGCCTAGCCACCCTTTTACTAGTCAGGTTTTAGTGCCTATCGCACCAACCATCTTGTGGCTGCCTAGCCTTCACTGCCACGGATGAAACTCTCGGGCATCGGCCGTTTCACACGGGCCATACAATGTCTGGCCATTTGT
Source organism: Adiantum capillus-veneris (assembly GCF_014529385.1). Taxonomy (NCBI): domain Eukaryota; kingdom Viridiplantae; phylum Streptophyta; class Polypodiopsida; order Polypodiales; family Pteridaceae; genus Adiantum; species Adiantum capillus-veneris. Next base: position 33,505,400 of record NC_140951.1, read on the forward strand.
GACTTCAAAAAGAGGGTCCCAAAAATTAGATAAAAATCAAGGGAAAGAAACCAACAGATAAGGTTAGTGTTTGTCACAATCTCGTGACACCAAGTGCCAATAGGCAATCTTGCATGTGCTATCAACCACATGAAAAAACATATCCTGCAGCTGATCCAGAGGGTCCATATGTATGACCAAAATGTTGCTAGAAAGCTGGGAGGATGCGTTGACTCTGCCATACCTCTGATTGACATGGAAAGTGAGGAAGGTGCCAGGGTCCCCAGAAGAATCCCTCTTCCAAGGGATACAATGTACTCAAAAATGGATAGAGGGGCTCCATCATTCACTCAACGAAGGCCACTCCCACTCTCCAAGATCCCAATCTAACTGAACAAGGGGTTTTCCATGCCAAATCCACAGTCTCCAAAACAGGGTCAACAAATGATCTCCTAGCCTACCAATCTAGGAGGCCATCAATGGGCAGTCAACCTCACCCTGAAACTCTGGTCAAATGTGACGTCCATGATGGCCAATCTCAGCAATGCTAAAGACTAGAGTCCCCTTATAAGAAACAATCGAGTCTCCCAAGCGAGGCTCGAAGTACACTCATCAACCTTGATGAGAAGGTAAAAGAGTTTGTCTCCTGATGAAGGCATGCTAGTCAGGTGGAATAGCCTCATCAATCTCTCTCATACGGGGCAGCAATTGTTAAAGTCTTAGCATTTCAAGTGAATGGCCCAATGTGATCTCAATACTTATTTTTGCTTTAGGTATTCATTTTACTCATTGTCAAAGTCTTGGGTAGGGCAATTTATTGAGGGGGGTATATAAACAACTAGTCCCCCATTGTATAATGATCTAATTCATTGCCCAGTTGGTTAATTCAGCAAAGTCTCGCTCTCTTTCTCTCTCATGTATTCTCTCCTTCATTGTACGCTTCCGCATCGTCCACTTTGACATGGTATCACAACCATGTGCTCACTAATCACAAGCGAAGTGCACGCATTGAAGAGGAATAGAAGCAGAGGAGATCGGTAGTGTTTTGACCACCTACAGCGAAAGGTGGGCTGGTCATAGTAACAGGGAGCACCTGTTCTGGGCCCTCATTATTCCGGAATTGCTGTCCAAAATGCGATGTGTTCTGAAACTGGATCATGACTGGAATGCACATTCCAGCAATCCGAGACCGTCGTTCCGGGCGCGTTTCCGTTTATGGTTCAAATTTGGCTCTTATCATTTGAGAAGGATCCAGCTCCAATCTACATCTATAACCGCAACGCGGACAAACGTCAACTTAAAACACCCTTGCATATGGTTTTATTTGGAATATTGGAGCTCCGTAAGTTACTTTGTAGTTGTCTCTCAACATATAGGCTGTGTCACGAGGACGTGGCAGTTATTAACCATGTCACAAAGATGTGGCAACTGCTAACCTTGGTTGTTGGTTTCTTTTCAATGGGGTTTATTTTATTTGTTTTGAGACCCTCTTCTTGAAGTAGCAAACTGTCGGACATTGCATGGCCAATGTGAACGGTAGTTTCATCCGCAGATGGGTGGTGGTCGGCACTGGAATTCGTATGGTAAGAGGATGTCTAGGCTCAGAGCAAGATCATATAGGTCCCCCCGTCGCACTTAGCAAGTTGGTGGATACTAGGAAGTGAACTCAATAGAGGCATAAAGTCAAGGTGGGATCACCAACAGAAAGTATCCGACAATTGGGCCACATTGCACTTTTGGATGCGGTCCCAATGAGGATAGATGGTCAGAAGACCAGTGGGAGCCCAACGGATGCATCTCCTAAAAATTAGGGAACTGCTATTTTGGGCCGTGAAATGTGTTCGCGTCATTACCTCCGGTATGACTAGGGGAACATTTTATAACTCTGCCGCGAAGTCAACTGACGCGTCGGTTGGGATATTTTTAAGCGGCGAACCCGAAACGGGAAAATGCTTGTAAATGCGCCAAGTGTCGGTTTTTCTTGGACTTTCCTCATGCAGAGAAAAGGGCGCTGAATTTAGAGAAGGGAGAGGCCTCATTATGCAATCTGTCACAGGTTAAGAGCTATGGAGTGTTTCCTTTCCCTCTTATGTACAGTGCGGTGCCAGGAGTGATGCCCTGCACGCTACGCACTGCCCTCTCTCTCCCCTACGAGCAGTATGTTATGCCCCACTAGTGGGCTTTTCATTTGACCAATGTACAGTTATGTGGGTTCATGCGCGATTGCCGAGGTAAGAGCCTCTTGCACAGGTACTGGATTAGCTAGCGGCTAATCCCCCGCAGATACAGGTGAATTCAGAGAGGTTTCACGCCAAAAATCTCGTCCGATTCAAAGGGCAAGTAGCCTTACAGGTGCGGGAGCTCGAGGTCTTGCTACGGATGCGACCGGCACGCGAAACGGAGCCCAAAACAGGGAATTACAGCCTGCTGTGTATTTTTGCAGGTTTAGGGTTTCGGCCCTAAACGGACCCTAATACCCCCAAGAGGTTCGGGGACGTAAGGGAACCGCTGTACAGGTGAACTGGCGCATTTTCGGGGCAGAAAACAGAGAATTCAGCGTGCTGCAGATTCTCGCCGGGTTTTGCAAAGTGTCCGTATGCATCGGGAAAGTCACCTATTGCGTGGGGATACTGACTGTGAAGCGTCCTAGTACAGTTATGCTGCCGAAATCGGGCCAGAACAGGTGTTTATTAGCCTAGATTGTGCAGGGCAGCTTGTGGGAGATCACAGGTTTTATTCCTTTGATAAAGATTAAAGAAATACCGAAAGGGGCGCCAATTTTGGGGCCTACAGGTTGCCGGTGTCTACTCGGAGCATTCTAGCTTCCGAGCCGTGTGTGTGATTAAGTGTTAATTCCCGTTACAGGTGTCCTTTGCAAAGTACTCTGTGTGTGTCTAAAGTAAAGAATTTCGGGTGAAAGCCAACGCCTACCGCCCTAAGGGCCGGTTGCATGGTTCCGTTGCCGGGACATCAATCACTTTTTCCTTAGAGAGTGAGCCTAGATTGTTTTGGGATAAAGACACAAAGTGCAGGAACGCGGGGATTACACTATGGCCGACAAGGGGAAGGGAATTATGGAAGAGGGTTCCTCTTCAAAGGACAGGCAGGAGATTCCTATGGTTTTTGAGATTGGCGAGAGCTCACGGCCACGTCAGTCTGTACCTCCTGTCAATGTGAATGTCCCTCCAGTAGTACACGGCTTTATGACTGGGGAACTTGAGGATGATGCCTTCAAGACTCAGTTAGTTGCCACGGTGAATGTCTTTTCACAGCTGGTGCAGAATCCGAGGTGTATGGAATTCTTGCAAGCGCCACCAGTGCAACAGCAAAATAGACAACCTACGCCGCGTACGGAGCTTGTTGATGCTCAAGCCCAGGTACTTCATGTGGCGCAGGAGGAAAGGGAACACTCACATGTTGCGGAGTCGGGGGCTCCAAAGCAGGTTCCTCCCGTGCTTGAACAGGTGGCTAGAACGCCTATTCCACAGGTTATGCCAGTTCAGCCCGCCACCTTTCAAAGCCAGCATGCTGTCTTGAATGGACAGGGAGCTGGATACCAGGCTATGCACTCAGTTTTTCCACCACCCACGGTACATCCTGGGTATTTCGGGGGTGGATCAGTGTTCCAAAGTATGGCTGGTTATGCGCCTAAAAGTCAGCCGTACATGCCAGGAACAGTGTTCGGGGGTATGCAAGGCATGATGCCAAACCCCATGTATGGTAGTATCGGCATGCAGCAAGGTTTCCACTGCAACCAGGGCCAGTTTGGGGTGCCACGGGGTCATTTTGGCATGGCTGGTTTTTCTGGACAGCAGCCAGATATCGCACCTCTGACGCAAAATGTGAATGGCCAACACGTGCTGATCATGCCTACTACAGTGCCCATGTTGCAGACCATTCCGTATGACAACTTGGGGGCACTAGTGAAGCCGAAGGCTTACAAAGAAGGTGGTGCAGTAGTAAAGTTCAGTACCTTCAGTGGTTTCGAGGATAAGTCAAAGGCCCTCACTTTCCTCCAGCAGTTTGATACAGCTTATGCGGGAGGGAATTTTACAGAGGCCTTGAAGGTCAGGAAAGCTGCCACTTTCTTAAAGGACAATGCGCTTACGTGGTGGACGACATTGTTAATGCAAGGACAGGCACCCGCCACTTGGGTTTACTTCAAGCAAATGTTTGCATCTGCTTGGCTATCAAATGAATTTGAAGCCGACGTCCTGACAGATTGGCACCAGCTTACTTCAGCTTCGTGCAAGAGCTTGCTAGAGTACAATAGGAGGTTTTGTAAAGCGTTACTCTCAGTGACCTCCTACAGATTTGTGCCATTGACAGAGCAGATAGAGAAGTATTGTTGTGGGCTGCCTAAAGGGCTTCGCGATTACTGTACAAAGAACAGAGTGGCTACCCTCACTCAGCTTATGGAAGTTGCGAACACTCTTCTTGCCTTGTTGAAAGGAGAGGACAGTGGATTTCCGAGCAGTGACAAAGGAGGGCAGCAAAAGAAAAATTCAGCGAAGAAGCCCTTTGTGAAAACGGCCCCTGATGCGTCACAGGGGTCAGAAAAGGCCACCAAAGACAAGGATTCAGCTGGGACTTCTGGAGCGTAGGCGAAGAAATAGAAAAGGAAGCCTTTTGTGCGCAAGTCGCTCGAGGAAAAGAAGGTCCTAATGGCTGAGAACAAATGCTTTATATGCGAGCAGCATGGTCACTTTTCTATCAATTGTCCACAAAGGAAAAGGCCAGCTGACTCAGAGGATAAAGAAGACCAGAAAGGCAAGAAGCCAAAACCCACGACAGGTTTAGTGCCAGACATGGTGGGTGACAGGCCCAACACAGATGCCAGTGAGTTATGCAGGGCATGGGGTAAAGTTAGGGATCAGACGGCACTCATCTTCTTTGATCCACGTGCCAAAGCCAACTTTATCTCACCAGAGTTAGCTATGAAGCTGGGCATCAGAGCTGAAGAGATGGGGGTACACAGCAGAGGCAGGGTTGGCATGTCCTGGCCACTCAGAGTGTGTTACTCCCATCATTGGAAAATTGCGTCTGCATATTCAGTCGTATGTGGACACTGAAGAGTTTTACATCATGCCGCTGGAAGGTTGTGACGCCTTGTTGGGGATCCCGTGGATGTTCCGAGTGCATGGAGTCTTGGATGCCTACAACAAAAAGATCACTGTACAGCATAGGGGCAAAACTCACATCTTGGATGTAAAGCTTAAAGGAGAGTCAGTCCCTATTGTATCTGCTTCTGCTATCACTTCTGTAATAAAGAATCATCTTTCTGTGTACTTGATTTTTGCACGTGATGTCTCAGATAGTGATCAGTCAAATTTATCTGTGTTAGATAAAGAAAGGTCAGCATTTTTGCAAAAGTTTAGTGATTGTTTTTCTGATTCATTACCGTCGCAATTGCCGCCAGAGAGACCTGAGGACCATCGGATAGATTTGGTGCCAAGGTGTACCCCACCAAATAGACCTCCCTACAGGCTTAGTACGGCGCAGCAGAAACAGATTATGGGTCAGGTTGAGGAGTTATTAGAGAAGGGGCTGATTCAGCCTAGTTGTTCACCATTTTGCTCCCCAGTGCTCCTAGTGCAGAAGAAGGATGGCTCATGGCGCATGTGTATTGATTACCGTGCGTTGAATAGGAATACCATCAAGAATAGGTTCCCTATTCTTAGAATTGATGATATTCTCCATCGTTTAGAGGGTGCTGCAATTTTCAGCAGGATAGACCTTAAGAGTGGGTACCATCAGATTCGTATAAGGCCAGAGGATGTGCACAAGATTGCGTTTAGAACGACATTTGGTCTCTATGAGTTTCTAGTGATGCCGTTTGGGCTAACAAATGCTCCTGCCACGTTCAACAGAATGATGGACCGGATTTTTCGCTCGCATCAACAGTTTGTTGGAACGTTCTTCGATGACATGATAGTGTATTCGAAGAATGAAGAGGAGCATAGGCATCACTTGACCATTGTGTTCGAAGAGCTGCGCAGTCACAGGTTACTTGTCAATCCTAAGAAAAGTGAATTCTTCCTCGAAGAGATCCACTTTCTGGGCCACATAGTCTCAAAGGATGGTGTTAGAATGGATCCCGCAAAGGTCGAAGCTATCAAGACATGGCTAGACTTGAAGACTGTGCACAATGTCAGAAGCTTCTTGGGATTGTGTTCCTACTATAGAAGGTTTATCAGAAATTTTGCAGAGATAGCATCGCCTCTTCACGCATTGCAAAAGAAAGAGGTCACTTTCAGATGGACCCAAAAAGAGATTTCAGCTTTTAGTCTCTTAAAGGAAAAGTTGACTTCAGATCCAGTTATTGTTTTGCCAGATCTCAGGAAGTCATTTGTGGTCCAGTGTGACGCGTGTGGCAGTAGCATCGGAGCAGTGCTAATGCAAGATGGACGGGTAGTAGCTTATGAAAGCCGAATTTTGCAAGGGCCAGAGAGGACTATGCAAGTCTATGAGAAAGAGCTCTTGGCCGTGATTCATGCGCTTTCTAGCTGGAAGCACTACCTCTTAGGTGCTGATTTTGTTGTCCAAACAGATCATCAGACCTTGCGATACTTCTTGACAGTGTCAAAGTTATCCGAAAAGCATATGCGATGGGCAAACATTCTTTCCATGTTCCACTTCCAGATTATGCATGTGGAAGGCAAGAAGAATGTTGTGGCTGATGCGTTATCAAGAAAGCCACAAATTTCAGTTGTGTCAATTCCTTATCATCATGAGTTAGATGACATGAAGGAACAGTATACTGCTGATGAAGATTTTGCAAGGATCTTTGAACAGTTACAAGAGGGGCAACATCACGAGCACTACCTCCTCAGAGATGGTTTTATGATGATGCATGGCAGACTTTGTGTCACTAGGCCACTGCGACATAAGGTCATGGAAGAGAGTCATGTCCCACCGTATGCAGGGCATCGTGGCATTGATGCAACAGTTAAAGCGGTGGAGACATTCTTCTATTAGCCTACCTTGAGGAGAGATGTGGATGCCTTTGTGCGAGTATGCATAGTTTGCCAAAAGGTCAAGTTTGACAGGCAAAAGGCACCAGGGTTATTACAGCCACTGCCGATTCCCGATAAGCCATGGGAAAGCATTGCTATGGACTTTATATTTGATCTTCCAAGGACGCCAACAGGGAATGATGGTATATGGACCATTATCTGCAGGTTCAGCAAGCAGGCCCATTTTATCCCTGTCAGGAAGAAGATAAAATCTGATCAGATGGCACGCTTGTTCATGTACAATGTGTTTAAGTACCATGGTATGCCACAATCGATTATCAGTGATCGTGATCCTCGCATGACCAGTTTGTTCTGGAGAGGATTGTTTGAGAACATGGGCACTACGCTCCAATTCTCGTCTTCGTTTCATCCACAAACTGATGGACAGTCAGAAGAGGCTAATTCTACTGTCTTAGATCTGCTGAAATGCTATATGTCAGATAATAAGGGCAAGTGGGAACAATATTTGCCTATGCTTGAGTATGCGTACAATAATACGGTGCATTCGTCTACTGGCAAAGCACCTTTTGAAATTGTTGAAGGCGGCAAAAAGGTTCCTTCCATTTTGCATACAAAGGACAAGATCTTTGAGACGGATCGATATGTTGAGAACATGGATGAGATGTATAAGAAGATTAAAGTTGCCTTGGAGAAGACTCAGGCAAAGCAGAAAAAGGCTGCTGATCGTCACCGTCGTGAATTGCTACTATCACCTGGTGATTGGGTTCTGTTAAGGTTCGAAAAGGCAAGGTTAAAGAAGATGAAGGGCAAGGAACGGCTGTTTCCTAAGCTCAGCATGCGTTACTATGGGCCTTTTCAAGTGCTTGACAAGATCAGCGATGTGGCTTACAGGCTGAAATTGCCTGATGCGTAGAAGATTCATAATGCGTTTCACGTGAGTCTTCTAAGACCCTTCGTGGGTGATGTGCCAGAAGATATGCCAGATGAGGATCAGCCAGAAGTTGAGGAACTTGATGAGATCTTGATACCTGAGCAAGTTTTGGCACATAAGGACAGAAAAGTTAAAGGACAAGTTGCAAGACGCTATTTGGTGAAGTTCAAGAACTATCCGCCTATGGATGCAAAGTGGATGGAAGAGCATGAACTGTCAGAGTCACCAAATGTATTGCAACTTTACCTTGAAGCCTTTGGGTTACAGCCTACTTATGCCCCAACCCAACGTGTGCAAAGGAGGGGTAATGATAGAGCTAGTACATCAAATGTACATATGAATTCAGTGTAATAGATGGAAATGACAAAAGTATGAAGGCCTCATTAAGTCATTTGTATCTATGTATGTTACGACCTTTCTTGCGGATACATGCGATGATAAAAGAGTGTTGATAGCACAAGATTATCAGTGGCGTGTATACATGGTATGCAATCGAGGACGTTTGCGATTTCAAGAGGGGGGCATGTCACCAGGACGTGGCAGTTATTAACCATGTCACAGAGATGTGGCAACTGCTAACCTTGGTTGTTGGTTTCTTTCCAATGGGGTTTATTTTATTTGTTTTGAGACCCTCTTCTTGAAGTAGCAAACTGTCGGACATTGCATGGCCAATGTGAACGGTAGTTTCATCCGCAGATGGGTAGTGATCGGCACTGGAATTCGTATGGTAAGAGGATGTCTAGGCTCAAAGCAAGATCATATAGGTCCCCCCGTCGCACTTAGCAAGTTGGTGGATACTAGGAAGTGAACTCAATAAAGGCATAAAGTCAAGGTGGGATCACCAACAGAAAGTATCCGACAGTTGGGCCACATTGCACTTTTGGATGCGGTCCCAATGAGGATAGATGGTCAGAAGACCAGTGGGAGCCCAACGGAAGCATCTCCTAAAAATTAGGGAACTGCTATTTTGGGCCGTGAAATGTGTTCGCGTCATTACCTCCGGTATGACTAGGGGAACATTTTATAACTCTGCCGCGAAGTCAACTGACGCGTCGGTTGGGATATTTTTAAGCGGCGAACCCGAAACGGGAAAATGCTTGTAAATGCGCCAAGTGTCGGTTTTTCTTGGACTTTCCTCATGCAGAAGAAAGGGCGCTGAATTTAGAGAAGGGAGAGGCCTCATTATACAATCTGTCACAGGTTAAGAGCTATGGAGTGTTTCCTTTCCCTCTTATGTACAGTGCGGTGCCAGGAATGATGCCCTGCACGCTACGCACTGCCCTCTCTCTCCCCTACGAGCAGTATGTTATGCCCCACTAGTGGGCTTTTCATTTGACCAATGTACAGTTATGTGGGTTCATGCACGATTGTCGAGGTAAGAGCCTCTTGCACAGGTACTGGATTAGCTAGCGGCTAATCCCCCGCAGGTATAGGTGAATTCAGAGAGGTTTCACGCCAGAAATCTCGTCCGATTCAAAGGGCAAGTAGCCCTACAGGTGCGGGAGCTCGAGGTCTTGCTACGGATGCGACCGGCACGCGAAACGGAGCCCAAAACAGGAAATTACAGCCTGCTGTGTATTTTTGCAGGTTTAGGGTTTCGGCCCTAAACAAACCCTAATACCCCCAGGAGGTTCGGGGATGTAAGGGGACCGCTGTAAAGGTGAACTGGCGCATTTTCGGGGCAGAAAACAGAGAATTCAGCGTGCTGTAGATTCTCGCGAGGTTTTGCAAAGTGTCCGTATGCGTCGGGAAAGTCACCTATTGCGTGGGGATACTGACTGTGAAGCGTCCTAGTACAGTTATGCTGCCCAAATCGGGCCAGAACAGGTGTTTCTTAGCCTAGATTGTGCGGGGCAGATTGTGGGAGATCACAGGTTTTATTCCCTTTGATAAAGAATAAAGAAATACCGAAAGGGGCGCCAATTTTGGGGCCTACAGGTTGCCGGTGTCTGCTCGGAGCATTCTAGCTTCTGAGCCGTGTGTGTGATTAAGTGTTGATTCCCGTTACAAGTCTCCTTTGCAAAGTACTCTGTGTGTGTCTAAAGTAAAGAATTTCGGGTGAAAGCCAACGCCTACCGCCCTACGGGCCGGTTGCAGGCTGAAACAAGGTTAATTTAAGCATTTTAAACCCCCCATTCCAAAGTCCGTCCCGGAATCCCCATTTTGCTCCCCTCCTGTTCCATATGCGGGGGGGGTGGTATTCCCATTCCCCATTCCCGTTCTAGGTAGCTATGGGACCAGCTCCTTCCACTCCAACGTTGCATAGCACTTTAGAATGCAAGTGGATGAGGGTAGCTTTAGCCAGCGAGCTGCACAGGAGGAGACCACAGCCTGCCATGAAAATGCCTGCGAACGATAACGTTCTAAGGGGCTGCTTCAACAGGAGGTCATTGCGCCAGAGTTTCTGCATGCATCTCAAAACGCCTGTGAAAGGGCTGCTTGAAGGGAAGCTTATGTAGCATTATGAAAAAGTGCATGTGTGGCTTCAAAGTTTATTGCGTTTTTGAAATACTTTCAACTTAAGCTTGTCATGTCCCCTTGGAGTTTATTCCCGCGGTCACCGCCGATCTTCTCCAACAATTTCAACAGTTTGAACCAAGAAGACCTATTGGCTATGGATAGTGGTGTCAAAGTCGACAATGCGGAAGCGTGTAGACCAAGGTGAGAGAGAGAGAGAGAGAGAGAGCGAGAGAGAGAGAGAGAGAGAGAGATGCATTGAACCAGTCAGCCAAGGCAATGAGATAACAGATGATAATACAATGGGGGCTCAGGGTTTCTTATATAGAAACCTCAGTAAATTGCCCTACCTAGACTTTGACAAACAAGTAAAATAAATCCCTAAAAGCCAAAATAAATATTGGGTTCACACTGGGCAGTTCACTTGAGATTCCTAAACTTTAGCACCCTCTCTGCAGCTCATAGTGGACATCAATAGTGAAACCAAGTCGATGAAGACACTACCACGGACACCCCAGCAACTGAAGACTACCGGATACACCTCGATGTTGCTCTCCTCAACTATGTACCTGAAAGAAATGCCATCTTGAGCATCCGTTGCCTTTGTAGAAAATCTGAAATATAGACAGACTACGTCCAATAATCCCCATTCGTGAACTGTTGTGAGCATATCACGTGCAAAATATAACACTCCAAGATAATGAACTCTGAAATACATCCTATCCATGATCCGACCAACAACAATGAATTGGCGCGCCCATCCATAGTGTCTTTGATATGCATGATTGGTTCCTTGCCACAGTTTGAACCAAGAAGACCTATTGGCTATGGATAGTGGTGTCAAAGTCGACGATGCGGAAGCGTGTAGACCAAGGAGAGAGAGAGAGAGAGAGAGAGAGAGAGAGAGAGAGAGAGAGATGCATTGAACCAGTCAACCAAGGCAATGAGATAACAGATGATAATACAATGGGGGCTGAGGGTTTCTTATATAGAAACCTCAGTAAATTGCCCTACCTAGACTTTGACAAACAAGTAAAATAAATCCCTAAAAGCCAAAATAAATATTGGGTTCACACTGGGCAGTTCACTTGAGATTCCTAAACTTTAGCACCCTCTCTGCAGCTCATAGTGAACATCAATAGTGAAACCAAGTCGATGAAGACACTACCACGGACACCCCAGCAACTGCAGACTACCGGATACACCTCGATGTTGCTCTCCTCAACCATGTACCTGAAAGAAATGCCATCTTGAGCATCCGTTGCATTTGTAGAAAATTTGAAATATAGACAAGACTACGTCCAATAATCCCCATTCGCAAATTGTTGTGAGCATATCACGTGCAAAATATAACACTCCAAGATAATGAACTCTGAAACACATCCTGTCCGTGATCCGACCAACAACAATGAATTGGCGCGCCCATCCATAGTGTCTTTGATATGCATGATTGGTTCCTTGCCAGATGCATGTGCCTTGAACTCCGACCTACGGGTCCAAACACCAATAACTTGAACTCCTACACAAGGGTGCAAATCAATCATAGGGAGCACTGTTTGCCCCTCCCTACCACTCACAAGCCTCTCTCTGGCTGAAGCTAGTGGTGACACCTTCACTTTGACTAGAAATCTGACGTCGAGGCCACTGTGGCCATCGCCACGTGTGCCATGCCAATCTCCTCTGTCAAATCTTTATTACCGTAACCTCTATCCAGCTTGCCTTTGACTTTGTCTTCAAGTGAATTCCTGCTTTTGCCTTTGGCTTCCAACTCCCGAGCCAAACAAAGCGTCGAATCACAATCATGACAGTGGGCATACCTCTCAGGTACCAAGGCAACTAACTGAGTATTGGTACTGCCATCCGTGTCAAGCTTGCCGATGCTGTTGTCCTCGATCAAACTCGCCCATTTGTCTTTAACTTCAGAATGTCGAGCCAAACAGTTGGGTGGTCTCCTTGAGAACTATGCCAGTGCATAGGCCGCTAACTCAAAGGTTGATCTGCTCTCCATAGCTTTTAGTTGGTTTTGGTCTCGCCTCTTTTGTAGCTCCCCGATCGCTTCAGTAGGCTGCTATCCAGCCTGAAGAAAACACTCCAAACGCGCTCCAAGCGAGGCCGAAATCGTTGGATGATGGTCTAGCCAACACAGGAACTCCCCCTTGCTCGAGAAACGCCTCCGAAGAGGCTGTTGTCCACGCAGGAAACGCTGCTGTTCAGGGCTGAAAAACGCAGCCAAAAACGTCGTTTTCCCCAGTCCAGACCAAGTCTACCAAGTGACGCTCCTCTTGTGGCTGTCAACGCAGATCCAAAGGCTTCCCTTGCAGCTGAAAATGCACCCTTGAGCACCTTTCCTTTGCCAAAAACGCAGCCAAAACTCCAACTCTGGCCTTGATGCTAATGCAAGCAAGTAATCATCATGACGGTGCAGCTTTGGCTGAAAAACGCATGGAGCCACCTCGCCTTTACCTCCTTCTCCGGGGCAGCCTTACTGCAGTAACGCCTGCAGAAAGGATTAACAAAAGCCAGGCAGAGGGTGCGTTTCAAAATGCCAGGCAGCCGAGCAATTCACTGCGCAGGCAGTGCGTGAACAGGCAGCAGGGCAAAAACGCCAGGGCAGCAAGGCAACGTTTTTAGGGTAATGATAATAGAGGGTTTCTTTTTCTCCTCCTCCGGGTCGCCTTGCTCTACTAAGGTCCTTCACTCGCCCAATTGCTCTGATACCATGTCAAAGTCGGCGATGCGGAAGCGTGTAGATCAAGGTGAGAGAGAGAGAGAGAGAGAGAGAGAGAGATGCATTGAACCAATCAACCAAGGCAATGAGATAACAAATGATAATACAATGGGGGGCTGAGGGTTTCTTATATAGAAACCTCAGTAAATTGCCCTACCCAGACTTTGACAAATAAGTGAAATAAATCCCTAAAAGCCAAAACAAATAGAAACCTATATATGAGGTTTCTTATATAGAAACCTCAGTAAATTGCCCTACCCAGACTTTGACAAATAAGTGAAATAAATCCCTAAAAGCCAAAACAAATATTGGGCAGTTCACTTGAGATGCCTAAACTTTAACAAGTTGTTGGGCTTGCACCCAGTTAGTGGCCTTGGCAAAGGTGTGGCCTCGACAAAGGTACAACCTCGACATCAATGACAAAGCTATGGCCTCAGCAAAGGTGTGCCCTCACAAAGGTACAACCTCAGCATCAATGGCAAAGCTATGGCCTCGACAAACGTACAACCTCGGCATCAATGGCAAAGGTGTGGCCTCGACAAAGGTACGACCTCGGCATCAATGGCAAACATATGGCCTTCGCTTCAATGGCAACAAAGATCCTCGATCAACTATCGGCTATGGATATGGAATTGACCAGTACTCAAATAGCTACCTGGGCACTTAGAAGGTCCTCATGTGAGATGAAGATGCTTTGTTTGGCTTGAGAATGTGGCCACCATGCCAAATTTCTAGTCAGGTGGTCGTTGCTGCAACAAGCTTCAACTAGAGAGAGGCTTATGAGCGGCAGAGGGGGGCAAAAAAGAGCTTCCTATACATGATTTGGACCCATGTGTTGGAGTTCAAGTTATCGATATTTGAACCCGTGGGCCGGATTTTAAAGCACATGCATATGGCAAGGAACCAACGCGACGTATACAAACACTATGAATGTGTTGCAAACAAACCATTGTTGTTGGTCGGATTATGGACAGGATGTGTTCCCAAAGGTCATTGTTAGGAAAGTTTGAACGTGATGTGTTCACAGTTCACGAATGCGGATTCTTGGACATAGTGTGGTCTACAATTTAATTTTCTGTGAGGCAATCGGTGCTCAATATGGCATTCTTCTAAGGTAAAAAGTTGGTGGTAGCATAACCGAGGTGTATCCAATATCCCGGCCAATGCTGGGGGATCCATGGTAGCTTCTTCATCGACTTAGTCTTCCTACATATGTCCACTATGAGCTACATAAAGGAGTGTTAAGGTTATAGCATCTTAAGTGAATGGCCCAATGCGATCCCAATATTTATTTTAACTTAAGGTATTTATTTTACTTATTTGCCAAAGTCTTAGGTAGGGCAAGTTGTTGAGGGGAGTATATAAGCACAATTAGTCGCCCATTGTATAATCATCTAATTCATTGCTTAGTTTGTTGATTCAGTAAAGTCTCTCTCTCTTTCTCTATTCTCTCCCTCATTGTACGCTTCCGCATCGTCGACTTTGACAGCAATGCCTCTACGGATCCAATAACCTGTGCTCCAATAACCTGTGCTCCAACCAAGGAAGCATCTCACCAACGGTGTAAAGAGCCTCTTGGCTCGTCATCCCATCTAGCCCAATCAATGTGATTCCCCCCGCCTAGCTGACAGCCTTCTGAATCTAATAGAGACCCTTCAGAGAGAAAAGGCCATGGCAAGTAAACCCATGCTTTCTATTGCTTGACACATAAGAGCTAAGTTCTCAATTCCAAGACAACAAACAAAGAGAGGGAAAGAGAGAATATGTGAAGGAAACAAATATGATAGTTTTATAAGATCTAACTACGTAAAATGATCAACTACATGCAGCTAGCAGAAGCACGGCTGCTTGCATACGTTGACTAACAATTCATTGCATCATATGAAATTACCCATGCTTTTTTTTCTAAGATGTTCTCCCTGGGCTTCTTTCAGATTCCTGCTTTTACAAAATATGCTCAATGTTATAGATGAAGCCTAAATGTCTTAAGGAATGGCCGATCGCACCCCATCATTTTTCGGATCAAGAGAAAGAAATTTCAGAACCATGAAGAGGCTAGCCCAAGAAATATATTTCTTTCAACTCGTAACAGCTGTTCACTACCCCTCATGAGGCTCACTTTTTCTTTTTCTTGTGCTGGACACGTACCATAATTGGTGCTAAGATAGGAGTGCACCTCTTTTAACCCACAGGCCTAAATGCATTCCTAAACTCGGATAAAGCCTGTGTAAAAAGCTTTTTATACTATCATATGTCGATTTATGCTGACCATACACACACGAGTCTACCACTTACCTCTTGGAGAGAAGAGGGATGATCTCAAATAGCACAAGCTGGAGAAGGTTGACAGAAAAAGCGAAGACTATACTGAAAAGTATCTGCACGAGTGCGCTCTTCTCTTCGTACTCCTTGTAGAGCTTCCTGTTAAGAAACCAAAGGCCGCTCCATGCCAGACCTGCTAGGGATCCTGCGATCACTAGGGCCTCTAGCACAATGTAAGCCATTGCCATCGCTTACGCCCAGCTCCTTCTTCTCTTACAAGCATGTCGTCCGCATCTGCGATGGATCTCTCTGCGCACCTTTACTGCGAACGGTCGGGCAAGTGAAAATGAGCTCTCGCCGGTTTTATACAAACATTATATATATTATTGATTATTGATTATTGATAATATTTATATCAGGTTACTTTTTCTTTTTCTTTTTTGCAAAACTCACAATTTGTTATTGATCGTCTCAAAAAATTAGAAGGTCTTGCCATGCTCGTGTCGAGCCATGACATCATCCAGGGACCATAGTTACAATGGCCATCTGGGCAGCCACCCTTAACGAACCGCCCCTCTATCCTTGATACACAAGGTCAATTATCATGCTAGACCAATCCTCCGAGTTTTGCTTGTACCCGAGCTTCCATATTAGCACTTTGCTTTCGTGTATAATTTTTGTGAAGCTTGCCACCTCAGGACCACCTTCAAACACACGGCGGTTCCTTGTCTGCCATACATTATGTAAGAAGAAGTACATGACGATTTGAGTGCTGATGTGGAGGCAGGACTACCTAAATTCTTACCTCCAAGAAATAGATGAGTCTTGAAAAAACCAATTTTCCATGTTCTTTGGACCCACTTGCATATTTTCCCTGCGAGGCCTTTGATAGTTGGGCATTCCATGAATAGGTGGGTCACATCTTCACTAGCCAACTTGCACCCCAAGCATCGATCTGATCCAATCCCTCTCTCCTGAATCTTCACCCCCGTCGTTGATAGAGCCCCCCAAATTACCCTCCATAAGAATACCTTCATGTGCTGCGGAACCTTTGGCTTCCAAATGTTCTCCATTGCTTGCTCCCACCTTTCCTCCGGCCATTATTTTTTCCATATCTTGTTAAGGGGGCTAGACCAATTCTTCTTATGCATTATTGTATGATAAATGCCTTTAGAATGTGGTTTCCATAAGAGACTGCTTACGGGCCAATTCTAGGCATTCCAGTCAAACTCCGAATCACAGATTGGCATCACTAAATTGTCAAGCTCTTTCATCACTCTGTTGACAAGCAAGACCTCCAAGCTATTGAGTTGGTACTGGGTAACCAGGAGGTCAATGGTTTTCCAACTCTTGCAGTCACTGTCCCAGAAGTGCCCAAGTTGATTCAAACCCTTATTGTTCAACTTCCTAGCTGTTTCTATCCAATAGGGATTCTGTGGCGGATCTAAAACTTTGGAGAGCCAGGGGCACCAATGTAAAATGGAGTTCTTGAAGTATCTGGTTTCTTCCCCCCACTTTAAGACTCCTGTTGCTCTATTGCATTTTCTTACCAATTCTCCTGAGCTGCCCCCCAGTCTTAGAGTAGACCACGTTGGGGCTAATAGTTTGCCATGAACCTCTACCCCCTCTCCACTTTCCACCTTTCGAGCCAATTTTACCTGCTTCTATCATATATCTGATCATGACAGCCCAATCTTGATCCTGTTTAGACAAGGAGACAACAAATTAATATTAGGTTACTTAATTACTATATCGTTGTTGATACATTTTAAAGTTATTAAACTAATTACGTAAAATTGCTTAGACTATTCCAAACGAGGGACGTATGGTGGCGTAAGATTTCCTCCTTTTGTCCTCTAAGAGAAATAGACCACCACAATTGTTGTGTCTCCTCAAGAATTCAAAATTTGAAATGGCTTTCAATGGTAAGAGGAAATTAACCTCCAAAGACTTTCCCTCACTTAATACTCTCGATTTGCGCTCCTAGTCTGTGAAATATATGACAAAAACTTTGGAAGAAGACTCCGTAATCGTATTGTGACAACAAGACTCTTGCCCACACAAGATAGGTCCTTCCCCCTTCCCATTGCAAGCTCTCCTCCAATCATCCACAAGGCTCAATGAAAGGCCTCATTTGCTTCCTGAATAACCTTTTGCCCTAAGATAGAAAATCCACAATTCTGATGTGAGCCTTGTCATGTAGCACAGCTTGAAGATAGTCTCTAAATTTTCATGTAGATGGTCTAAGTCCATCTACCTTATAGATTAAACAACATTCCTCCAACAAAATCACAAAATCATAGACCATACAAAGAGTAGCTTCAAAAAATCTAACCCCAACGACTATCCTACCACAATCCATAATGCAGTATCCCAAATAGAGCAAAGATTACATAATCACCAAAAGGCTCACCTATGTTCCACAACAAGTACCTATAGCACACTACTGAACTCTTTGGCAAACTCTACTACACAATTTTCGTTGTTCTTCTTCAACAAAAATCTCAAGGCACTATAGGCTCTTGCCAAACAAAACTCCAAAGTGAGAGATGCGGGTCGGATGGTTTCGTTTTGTGGGGTGGAGGGGAAGCATTGAGTTGATGGTGCAACAACAGATTGTGCAAGCAACAACTCAAAGCAATGATACCCCTGATTCTGTAGCAAAAAGACATGCATGAGCATCGACCACAAGTTGGAGTGGGCACAGGTAATTGTAGCGACAACCACCTACGCAAGGAACATAAGTAGTCGGTTCCAACGGAGGTGAACGGTACCACAAAAATCTATGCATGCGTCCACCAATGACCAAGCCAACAAGAGGAGGCATGCAGTCCCCATGTAGTGCAAGCATGTGTGATGTGTGTGGGTGGGTGACATGGTACATTGTGGGTGGGCAACACAATACTCTAGGGTGCGTGGTAGAAAGCTTATTACCATGTTATGATATTGATGTGAATGAACAAGCTTAGGAGCGTTGGGCCACCTTTTTCCCTTGTTAGGAGTATTTTTCCCTTGGCTTGTAACTAGGCCCATCACTCAAGGGCAATCCTTATCTTTGTATTAGCACACTTAGAAACACTACTTCCGATGTTGTGTGGTCTTAAGCTTCTCCTTCATCTTCTCAATCTTGGCATGGTTGTTTTCCAACAATTGATATCAAACTAGGTTTTGGCATCCTCGATAGTATCACTTTCTCAGATTGAGGTGATTTTTGGTGAGCATTTGCAGGGCAACATAACCTTCAACATACTCTTTTGAGCTAAATATCATCAGAATTTTCATTCAGACTCATTTTGGCCTCCACTTCTGCTACTAACAGTATTGTGCATGCAACTAGTTAGCAAGGTTGGTTTTGTGCAAGTTTTCCTCTATACAAGCAAATTTTGTATCAAGTGCAATCATCGGCCCTAGTTGACAAGAATGACATTTTTTGAATGCTATCTTGTGAGGACGAATTGGTTGGGGGCAACTACTCACTTTGGGCATAGATTATGAAACCTCGCTTAGTTACAAAGGCCATTTAGAACATTATGGGGGGTTATGATGTAAGACCAGGTCCTGTGGATATAGGTTCTATGGGATGATGGTGCATAATCTAGTAGTTCTATTGCTAGAGTCAGTTAGCCTAGAATGCATGCATACCATTACTATAAACATTCACTTAGCACGAACAACAAAACACGCATGAGACACACTGGTTACTTTTGTATGTGAGTCCTAATTTGGAAAAATTTGCTTACTTGCGTAAGGAGCTAGAGTCCAAGGTTCTTGTAGTGATTAAATATTTTAATTTATCACACTTTTGCCTCCACATTTAGGCTTGTGATAGATAATAAACTCGATGATGTGATGTTTGATAGTTTTGTCTTCGTATTGCTACAAGAGGCCCTAAAAACACGAAGGGCTAAGGAGACGTTATTGAACAGGCAATTAGTGAGTGCATAGCAAAAGAAGAATACCATTGTTGCTACCTCCATTTTTTGTACAAAATAGAAAGTCTACCATCGAAGGGTGTTGCTTCCTCAAAAAGAAATAGGTTTGAAAAGTCTAGTGATACAAGGAAGAATAAGCTAGAATGACATTGCTATAAAGAGAAAATGTTCATCTCATCAAGCAATGTCCTAAGCTTAAGGTTAAAAGGCTTCTAAGAAATTGGAAAATGTAGCCATACAAATGTTTCTTCAAATGAAAACTTGGCAAATGTTGTGCAAGATGTAGAATGGGCTTTTAGTGTGTAGTGTCGATATTACCCATTTGTTCTTGATGCATGTATTGCAGAATTTGTTGATCATGTATGGTACTTTAACATTGGTACTTCTAAGCTCATTATGTCTCTCATGATTTATTTACTTATCTTGAGACTGTTCCTAATGGTAATGCTATCACATGTGCTAACAATGCATCTTGTTTAGTTAAGGGAGTAGGAAAGATTGTGTTTACTGCTATAGGTGGTAGTGGAGCATAGATGTATTGTGCATAATCTCAATTTTGGTGATATTGTTATGGCATTTGGCAGTTTTCTCATGGGTTGTATAAGCTCGATGCTCATGAGAAATGGAAGGAAGATTCAACATGCACAATTTTTAATTCTAGTTGTGTTTTAGATGTAAACCTTTGGCAAGCATGTTTTGGACATTTGAATTCAACCAATTTTCTACATTTGTAGAATTCTAATACGATTGCTTTGTTCCCCATTCTTGAAACACCATTGAAACATGTACGTGAGGGATATAATTTGGGAAAGATGCAGAAGTTTCTTAAGTTGAAGCCATGTTCAAGGTAAAGTAATCCATTTTGATGATTTAGATAAAAGATACTTTTACTATACGAACCATCAAGGACTACTTTCATGCATGTTTATGAAAATCTATGGTGTTGTTCCTCATCTACAAAAGCTCCCGTCTCACTAGTCTATTAGAAACAAGAGTGCAAGAATGTATGCAAAGATGTAGAAGATGAAGGAGAGGCTCAAGAGCGCACAACTTATGAAGTAATATTACTGTGTGGGCTAATACAACGATAAGGCTTTCCATAGAATGATGGGCATATATACAAGCTAGAAGGAAGAAACCTACTAGTGAGGGAAAATTTGCTCGGATGGTCTTCGTGTGTTCACCCACATCACTACCAAAAAATAGTAATAAATTCCCCTTGGGGGTGATGCGGTGAACATGAGTTGGCACTCATTTATGGGGAACTACCAAACACCATGTGATCAAATAATCATAGATTACAACTTATCTATATTAATGTGTGTGGTCCGATGCATAGTCCATCTTTGGGGAATCATTTATACTCGCAACTTATATTGATATTTATTCCAGACATGCATGGGTGTATCCATTTAAGGTAAATTTTGAAGTGTTTAATGTCTTTCAAGTGCTTAATGCCCTTCAAGTAATTTTTGTTTATGGATAAGAATGTACATAGTTGTATTGTGGGCACCCTTGTTTTGATCAAACAGGGGAGGTTATGCCTAATGAATTCAATGCACTTGTAGTGAGGTTGTTTGGGATGAAACACCAATGTACAATGCCATCCACCCCTTAGCAAATGGTGTTGTTGAGAGGAAACAAGAGGTCACTTATGAAGATAGCCATGTATAGCCAAAAGCCAAGCTTTACAACAACCATTGTGGCTTGAGGCTATCATGTGTGCTGTGTATGTACTAAACATGTGTCCCACTAAAGCATTGCAATCCATCACTTCATATGAGGCTTGGCAAGGGAAAAAACCATCCCTTGGTCACCTAGGTGTGTATGCTGTTTGGCTTATGCTTTGATGCTTGAGCAACAATGCAAAAAATTGGATGTTATGGCTACAAAATGTATTTTTGATGGTTACAATTCAGAAACCAACGGTACAAGTTGTATCATTTGCAAAGAAAGCATATTTGCATTAGTCGAGATGTCGGTAGAAGATGAAGTCCAACCCTTGTTAGCATGTACCAAGGATACATTTATAAGCTCAAAAAATATGCATGACACATTGTTGCCTCTGTTTGATGGTAAGAGTATGGATGTAAGTCCTAATGAGGTACATGCACGTTTCAAATGATGTTACAGACCATTCATTTTCTCATGTAAATTTAAAAGATGTAATGGATGAGGATAGGGATTAAAATGAGCAAGCTAGAGGTATGCCAAGATGGCTATGCAAACCTTGCATGACATAGAATTGGGTGCATCTTTGTCTAGTTATACTTGCTAGGCTCTCACCATGCCTATTATGTATTAGATTGTTATGTTTTGGATGTGTTTAGTATGTATGATGAGGAGGAACCTTTGACATTTGATAATACACAAACTTCAAAAAATTGGTTGGAAGCAATGCAATCTAAGTATAACATGTCTTTGTGTGACTTGTCTCCTAGCAAAAAAGGCAATGTTACTAAGTGGGTATTCACGTTAAAATGTAACCCTGATGGTAGTTTAGATTGCTATAAGACTAGACTTGTGGCAAATGGGTATGCTCAAGAGTGAGGCATTGATTTTGATGCAATTTTTGCTCCCACTTGTTGTATGACTACCATTCATAGAATTTGTGGATTGACACCTCATAATGGTTGTAATGTACATCATTTGGACATAAAGACTACATTTTTTATTGATGATTTGCATGAAGACGTTCCATGGTTTTGTTCAGTAAGAGTAGGAAACAAGGTGTGTAGGCTTAAAAAGGCTTTGTATGGTTTGAAAGATTCATGCGTACTTGGCTACACATGGTTTTCTAAATACTCCAACTAAGATCACTTTGTATGTTGTGTGCTTCATGTCCTTTGTATGAAAGATTCATGCGTACTTGGCTACACATGGTTTTCTAAATACTCCAACTAAGATCATTCCTTTGTATCAAAGATTCATGCGTACTTGGCTATACATGGTTTTTCTAAATACTCCAACTAATATCACTTTGTATGTCAAGCGTGCGGATGATATATTTTTTATCATTGCATTGTAAGTTGATGACATGTTTCTCACTAAACCAAACGAGGGGCATATTGCTGATTTCAAGGTTGAATTGAATGCCTCTTTTAAGATGACAAATTTGGGGCCTTTGCATCATAATTTGGGCATACAATTCAAGCAGATTGATGGAGATATTGCTTTGTGTCAAACAAAATAAATTGAGGCATTTTTTTGTAGATTTAGCCTTGAAGATTGCAAGCCTATTGCTAGTCCTATAGAGATAGGTTTGAAGCTTAGTCTTCATGATGTTGGAGAGTAATTTGATGTTGCTCTCTATCAGCCGCCTAATTTGCATGCATTATGAGCCAAATGTTCAATATGCAGTCTTTCAAGATCCTCACAAGGGTCAATGCACTGGAAGGAAGTTAAGTGGGCTTTTTTTCTACTTGACTGGCACTATACATTTTGGGTTGTTTTATCCCAAGGGGAATCATTGCTGCCATATTTGCATGCCTTTTCAAACTTGTATTCGGCTCGTTGCATCCTCGGGTGGTGATTGACTCCATTACTATCCACACTTTCATCATTTCTTAATCCTAGAGAATACAACTTCAAGGTCTTGGCTTGCTTGCACACCCTACTTTTTGCTTTGCAAAAGCTTGAGGAATTGAGCCATATAAGCCATCCTTGGGATCATAAATAGGGTATATTGGGTTTCCTAGCACCCCCATATGGTCTTGGTTTCCTAGACACGCCTACTCACATCCAATCACAGAGCCTTGTTATTTGCCCTTCTCTCACTCAATAAAATTGTAAATCATTTGACTTTTATGTGTGGCCTCCTAAACAAGGTGTCAGATTGCAAAAAAGTTTATTTCAAGCACATAGCAGCAAAAGGGCACATGTTTAGCTTTTCAAGTTGTAGATGAAAAAAGACCATTAAACAGGAGAAGCTAAACAAGAATACCAGCCACGATTTTACATCAGGTAGTAGAGTGTTTTTATGTCTTTGCACTACGAATTTGATAGTTAATTTAAAATTTTGATGCAATATGTTCTACAAAAGAAATCGCTCCCACCAAAGCTAAGAAATTTATCCCCTTGTTGAGAGCCAAAAAACCCCTAGGTGCTTTGGTAGAAATAGTGAACAATGGAGAAGCCATTGGTCAATGAATCAAACCAAATATTTAAAATCTTGACGTTATGCATGGGTTGAGGATGCCAAGTGGATGTTACGGAGTATCGGTGTTGCAAGTTTATGTTGGAAAGGATACACCTCTATGTCACCTCAATCCAATGGATGAAGACACTAAAACTTTGTGCTCTGCTGTGAACACCAATGTTGCTTGGCCCAGCAAAAAAGAACTTGTAGGATTTCAATTTTAACTTGGTTCAGTTTGTTTTGAGATCCTTGTAGACGTTGGAATTTGATCAGTTTACTTCGTTTTCAAACGTTTTAGAAAATCTCAAGACCATTGACTAAGAATCCATAACAACAAAGACTTTAGGAGATATACCATCACATTCATAGTTAGGCAGAATGAGTGAAACGACTGCTCTTGGTGCTATTGTTGGTCCTTCCAATATATATCAGTGAAAGGAAAAGAGTAGAAAAAGCAAAATAACAAAAGAGCGTATACAAGTAGAATCAATAGCATCCACAATAGAGAGGGAAAAATTAGAGGAATAGCTTCACAAGGAAGAGCTCTTCAATAAAGCGTACATTGAAGAGAGAGCTAATGCGGTTAAAAAGTTCCCAATAAATAAGGACATGATTCTTTGACAAGATATGCTATCAAAGCAACTTACAAAATTGACAATAAGTTATCTTCTTGAACTCCGATTCTGAAGTTGTAGCTATATATCTATTCGTAAAATATATATTCTAGATTATTCTTGGCTAGGACGAGTGAAAACAACAATTGCCTTGGGTGCTGCTTTGTCGTCTCTTGAAATTGGAGAAGGCGAGGCAAGTCAGTTGGGATCCCGAGAGATTGCAGCCTCTTGTCAAAGTGTTTTTTATGGAGGGGTACTTTGAACCAAAGGGTCTTTTCATGTGTGCATTTGATGCTTCTGGCCATCCATTGGTTATAATGGGATGAATTGTGGCCCCTAGCCAATGAAGACTTTGAGCATGAAATTACTAACACTTGCTGGCACGATTTGAGTGGGAAGATGCTATTGGGATGGAAACCATCACCTAGCTTGGATGGAAGTGTTGCAGACATGTGAGTTTTTGCTCAAAAGAGATGAGTCAATTAACTATTAACCAATGTAATGCTTCAAAAACACGTATGCAACTTTAAAATATCAAAGAAATTCTTCATTGCATCCTAGAGTATGAGTGGAGCTTGTGAAGGTGGATGAGTGCAATATGATGGATATGTTAAGAATTGTAATGCGCATCAATAGGTAAGGGAAAAAATGAACATCCTTGACTAGTCGTAAATTACCAAATATTGTAACATGTGTTTTGACATGGAGTGTAGGTTAAATGATTTTGAATATATCAACACCCCATACACTAACATGATCTATATAGTGTGTGCAATGGTGTTAGCTTCAAAAGAATCCCTTGTTACAAAGATATATTTCATAGTCTACAAATGGTTGCAATTAAATATTGAAAAGTAAGTCCGAAAAAAAGCTTAGTACAACATACTAGTAGTAGTGATGTCACACTTGTTGCATCCACTGATGAGGATTTTTTACTTTGAATATTTATTTTGACCTATCATGCTTGATATGCATACTAAGAAAGTGACTAGCTTCTCCCAAATCCTTCATAGCACAAGTATGACCCAAAATTTGCTTTATATTGGCAATCTTGTGAGAGCTCTTCCCAGTGATAAACATATTGTTGCATATAACATTGAGAAGAATGAGCAATCCATCACTAAGATTATTTGTGTAGAACCAATGACACTCACTCAATTTATATCCATGAGACTCCGTAAACGTATTTTGTTTCTGGTATAATTTCCTAAATGCTTGCTTTAAGCCATAACCTGCTTTTTCTAAGTCTACCTACAAGCTCTTCTTTACTCAGCTTAAATAACCCTTCAAGTTGGTACATGTATACATCCTCTTGGAGATTTCAATGAAGAAAATCCATCTTCACATCCATTTGGAGTAAATCCAAGTCCTGAAGAGCTACTAATCCAAGCACCATACTCAAAAGTAGTGAGCTATATGAGAGTGCGTGAGAGCAGGCATTACAAGAAGTTTCAGGTCATTTTTTGCCCTGTAAGAAATGGTAGAGAGAGAAAATGCTTTTCATTTTTTAAAATTAGACAAGTAATTTTGAATCCCAAAATTTGTAGTGAATCTTTACCTTTTTACCATTTGCAGGGGGGATGTCGCTTTTTGGGGCCACACATGAAGTATCGCTTTCAAATCTCTTGGGAACCTTTCCCAAGAATTCTCCCTCCCAAAGCATCAAATTTCTCTTTTGGCCCAAATTTCAAATTCCCCTTGATGAGTTCTTTCAAGCACCTTTCCTTTTGGCATATCCTATCCCATTATCATCTTCCCATATACAAGCTTCAACCTTGGTATTGCAGCCATGAATCCTACAAAGAGAGGTATCTATCATCTCCATGTTAAGTTGGAAGATGAATATTTCTACCTTCAAAAAAGAAATAGAGTTTCTAAATCTCCCATTGAAATAATGAGATCAAATGGTAAGAAGCACATTGACTTATGGAGATATGGAAGACTATATCCCATACACCCCATCACTAAAAGCATCCCCCGACATTCTTCAACTCTTCTTCAGTGATGAGGTTTGTAGGAGATGGCATAAAAGGGCCATTATGTTATACACAGAACCTTGCAATAGAGGTACATTCTTAGCTAGAAAACCGTTTCTAGGTGATGAGGTTTGTAGGAGATAGCATAAAAGAGCCATTAGGGTATACAAAAACCTTGCAATAGAGGGACATTCTTAAGCTAGAAAACCATTTGTTACAATCGCTCAAGGATTTTCATCACCATCAGCTCCAATAAAACAAGGGGAAGATAAAGAACCTACAATCATTATTGAATCTAGTTGGGAGAAAAAAGACAGAGCTTGGGATTAAAAAAAACAAAGGGAGTTCAAGAATGGTGAGAGTTTCAAGCGAGGAGGTGGAGCTTGCAACAGAAGAATTGAATCAACGAGGTAAGTTTTGTTCATTTTTCAAATTGGTACCTTTAGAGTTCTTAGGTGCCATAATGTTTTTTTGTGTTCACTTCAAGTCCTTAGTATAATAAGACTGATCATCACAAGGAAACATGAGAGATGTATCGCGCTCATATTGTGAAGTGATTCCACATGCTCTTGGTAGGAACCTTTTGGATGCAAGAAGTGTAGACATGTAGTAGTGTTAGTGTGTATACGCGCTTCACCAGGGGCACTTTTCTCCCACCGGGTTTTTCCCCCTGGACATCCGGTGTGAAAGGACACCTTATCTCTTAGGGTTTCATATAAGCTTTGTAGCTCTGAGTTTGTATACTCTATTATTCCAATACAGAGAGAGAGACTACAGAGATCTTGTACACAAGCTCTGTGTCTTCTCCTTCTCCATCTTCTTCCTACTCTGAGTTGCTGTCTTCCTTCTGTTTCCTGTTTCATCATCTTCAACAATTGGTATCAGAGCGAGGTGATTTTCAGAGCCTCTACTTGCGTTTTCGCGTCCGCGCGCGCAATCGCAGTTTTCAGGCAGTTTTCGGAAAATTTGTTCGTGGGAGCATCCTCGACGTTCCGGGAGTATTCTGACCAGGTGACCTGGGTGACTTGGGGTTTTACCCCCCTTTCGAAGCCGTTCGAGCCCTCAGAATTTTGTTCTGAGCAGCGTAGCAAAAGTTACTTTTCGGAGGCGTTTAGATCAAGAGGGTGTGCTTTTTGACAGCTTTTCTTCAGGTAAATAGTTCTTTTGGGAAGCAGCTTGTCTTAGCTTTGTGCTGAGATTTTGTGTAGAGTTTTGCTTGGATTGGAGAGGAGATTTGTGAATCTCTTGGAGGTTCTTTTGCTCTCTTGTGTGCATCTACAGTATGGCTCAATCTACGGAGAAAGAGATTTTTGGTGCGTTTACATCCGAAGACAAATTGGATGGTACCAACTATTCTCTTTGGTCTTTTATGGCCAAAAATGTGGTGCAGCTATTGGTGCAGGACCCTCACAAGTTACTCCAGAGCAAAAGAGATGGGATACTAAAGATGCACAGTCTATGGCTGTGATTGCCTTAACCATAAAGAGGACAATCACACCACATATCAGATCTTGCAGAACTTCTGAGGATGCTTGGAACACTCTGCAAGCTATGTTTGGAGGAAGAAACGCTGCCAGAATAGAGTTTTTGAAGAAACAACTTGACAAAATACAGATGGACGAAGGTGACGATATTGTCGAGCATCTTACAAAAATCAGGGATCTTAAAGAGCAATTGCTTAGCATTGATGAAGTGATTTTAGAGAAGGACTTGGTTTCCAAAACACTCAATTCACTACCACCATCTTATTTGACTTTTCAGACTTCTTTGACTCTGTCTTTGCGAGCTAATCCTGACCCTCTTCATTTTGAAGAGTTAGTGGCTTTGCTATTGCAGAAGGATCAATCACGTAAGAACAAGTCTTTACAGGTGGATGGTATGGATCATGCTCTTGTTGTACATAACAAAAACAAGGGTAAAGAGAGTGCTCATCACTCCAAGTCTGGTGCAGGACAGTCTTCAGAGAAGTCTAAAGGTGATTCCGACAAGTCCAAGAAGAAAGGTAAATGTCACTACTGCAAGAAACCTGGTCACTACATTAGTGAGTGTAAAAAGCGAATTGCTAAAGAAAAGAAGAAAGAGTCAAGTTTGGTTGTTTCAGCTTCTGGTGATTCTTCTACAGCTAAAGAAGAGTCTGCAAACTTTGTGCAGGATTCTTATGCTTTTGTAGTATGTTCAGATTTTTCTGGTTACAGTGTTGACAAGACACAAATGATTTGGTACTTTGATAGTGGTGCATCCAGGCATATTGCTTCAAGGAAGGATTTGTTTTGTTCATTGGATGCAGCTCCAGCAGGAAAGAAGGTGACATGTGCAAATAATGCTTCTTATCCAATCAAAGGCGTTGGTAAGATTTTGATTACCATTTCAGATGGTTCAGATTTATGCTTGCCAGATGTCTTATATGTTCCAGGGATCAAGAAGAATTTGTTGTCTGTATCCTCTCTTGCAAAAAATGGTCTTCGGGTCATTTTTGAGGATGACAGATGTGTTGTACGAGATCGAGAGAATGGTTATTCTCTTATCACTACAGGTACGCTGGAAAATGGACTACTTGTGCTAGATCGTTATGAAAAGCAGATTCAGGTATGTATTGCAGGAAACAAAGACTCAGGCCATGCAGGATGCTGAGTTGTGGCATGCTAGATTTGGGCATGTTAGTTATGGCAGTTTGATGACTTTACAACGTCATAATATGGTGCATGATTTGTCTTTATTGGAGATGCCACCAAGACATGTATGTGAAGGTTGCGTTCTTGGAAAGATGCACAGATTTGCATTTTCGCAGGATGGTTCAGTTAGAGCGACACGAAAGTTGCAGCTTGTACACAGTGATGTATGTGGTCCTATGAGGACGCCATCTATAGGAAACAGCCTCTATTTTGTGACCTTCATTGATGACTTTTCCAGGTTTTGTTGGGTGTATCCACTCAAAGCAAAGTCAGATGTGTTTTCAGTTTTTCAACATTATGTCGCCATGGTTGAAAATGAAACAGGTTGCAAAGTACAAACTCTTCGTACCGATCGAGGAGGTGAATACATGTCAGGTGCATTTAAGGATTTTTTGGGAAAGAAAGGCATTAAACACCAATGCACTATGCCATACACACCACAACAGAATGGTGTTGCAGAAAGGAAGAACAGGTCTTTAATGGAGACGGCTAGATGTATGCTCAAGGCTAAGAGTTTGCCTCATAAGCTATGGATGGAGGCAGTTGCTTGTGCAACACATGTTTTGAACAGGTGTCCTACTCGTGCCTTGAAGACCATTAGTGCATATGAAGCTTGGTATGACAAAAAACCTTCAGTCAGTTATCTTCGTGTTTTTGGTTGTCTTGCTTATGCTCACATCCCTCAGCAGTTACGTGGGAAGCTTGATGATAAGGCAATCAAATGTATATTTGTGGGGTACAGTAGTGGAAGTAAAGGTTATAGACTTTACAATCCTGATACAAACAAGATTTTTGAAAGTCGTGATGTAATTTTTGCAGAAACTACTGCTCAACCTATGGTTGCTTTTGATGTACCTCATATGCAGACACATGATGTATTTGAAGGTTTGCTTCCTTCTTTTGTGGAGAATCAAGAATCACAACAGGTTGATAATCTTGATCAATCTTTTGATCAGCATGTGACACCTCATGATTTAGAGGAAATTGTGCGTGAAGAGCAAGAAGTTCTCAGGGAAGAAAGAACCTTGCCTAAATGGGTTCAGAAAACTTTGCAGGATAGCAAGTTGGATGCACCGTTGCCACGAAAAACACGTGCTGGTACTACTTTTGGTAGAGAGCAAGTAGATTTGGCTTGCTTTAGCACTCTTTGTGATGCAGATGAGCTTGATTCATTTGAACAAGCTTTAGAGTGTGTTCAATGGAAAGATGCTATGCAGCAAGAAATTGATTCTATTCATAAGAATCATACATGGGATCTAGTGGACTTGCCTACAGGTAAAAAGCCTATTGGTACAAAGTGGGTTTTTAAGGTAAAAAGGAAACAAGATGGTACTGTTGACAGGTACAAAGCAAGGCTTGTGGCAAAAGGCTATGCACAACAGAAAGGCATAGATTATGATGAAACCTTTGCTCCTACTTCTCGTGCGTCCACAGTTAGATCACTAGTTGCAATTGCTGCTCATCATGGTTGGAAAGTGCATCAGTTGGATATCAAAACTGCTTTTTTGAATGGTGATTTGCAGGAAGAAGTTTATGTAAGTCAACCAAGTGGTTTTGTTGTAAAAGGTCAAGAGAAAAAGGTATGTAGATTGCGTAAAGCTTTGTATGGTCTCAAACAGGCTCCAAGAGCATGGTATGAGAAGATACATACTTATTTGATTGGCCAGGGATTTCAGAATAGTCCAACAGAAAGTACTTTGTATGTCAAAAACAGAGATGGAGTTCTCATTATGCTAACACTTTATGTGGATGATATTAGCTAACTTCTAGCATTTTTGCTATATTCCTCTTTATCCCAAGTTGGCAGCTTATAAGATTGGCGCATCTACAACTGTCTTGATGCATGATGTAGGCCATCCATAAATACCTACTCTTTCACAAACTTTGTGTGTACTATTTAACAATATCTACATGCTTTACACCTAAACTAACCTAACCCGATTGAACTTGAGTTCCTGGAATCCACTTGCATGGAAGACTCTTTCCTTTTTAAGATGGTGTGCCAAAACTACTTGCATTATTGCGCTCAACCACCTCAGTAGAGGTCTTTACATATTCTCCCCCCTTGTTGCGTACTCACACACACAGTAGGCCACACACGAGTGCAGGTATGCTTGAGCCTCTGTTTGATTGAAGTCAGGTATCATACATTTTGGCAATTGAGAAATTTGATGAACCTCCTATAGGAGTTGATGGGTCTGTTTATCAGTAGGAAGACCTCATAGTTTCAAACCTAGAACTTGCAATGTTGTAGTACCTACCTTTTCCCACTTTTAGAAGGTTGTTCTACCTACTCCCTCTTTCACCATTCCTTCCTACCAACAATATCTTATGCTTTTATACTCAACCTTCGTTGGGATTTTGAGTGTCCTGCTTACCATCGTTTTATCTCACGGCATAGAGCATCCCTCTGTGACGGTTCTATCCTCGCAACTTTCGATTTACATCACTGCATATCAATCAACATGGGTCAACCATCTCTGTTGAATCCACACATGGGTCTCTCGAACTAGCTTGCTATCTCCTTTTCTCCTCGATCCTTGTCTCACAGACACATACAATACAATTTGTGTATATCTTTCTATATCGTGCGCGCACTCGCATGCACACGTGCACACACACACACACAAAGTGGATGTTACCATATACATGTGGTAGTGATGTGTGTGAACACACTAGGACCGCCGGGGCATTTTTTCCCTCTTTAGGAGGTTTTTTCCCCCGAGCATTGTATATACGCCCATCACTCTAGGGCTATCTATCTTTCCATTGCACACTAAGTAATACACTCTCTATTGTGTGCCTTGAGCTTCCTTCGTCTTCTCCACACACACACACACACACACACACACACACACACACACACACACACACACACACACACACACACACACACACACACACACACACACACAAAGTGGGTGTTACCATATACATGTGGTAGTGATGTGTGTGAACACACTAGGACCGCCGGGGCATTTTTTCCCTCTTTAGGAGGTCTTTCCCCTCGAGCATTGTATATACGCCCATCACTCTAGGGCTATCTATCTTTCCATTGCACAGTAAGTAATACACTCTCTATTGTGTGCCTTGAGCTTCCTTCGTCTTCTCCAAGCTGTGTGCGTTTCTCTGCAACCCTAATTCCAACAATTGGCATTAGAGCAGGTCACGTCCTCCCGGGCTTAGTCGCCAGCTGTTCCAGCACACGCCTGGTCACTTTCTCCGATTTCAGTGAGCTTTGGCAAGTGTTCACAGGTCGACAAATACCTTGGGATAGCTCGTAGAGCTGGGTCTGCTCAGATTTTCGATTCGGGCTCATTTTGGCCTCCGTTTCTACTATAAGCAGTACTGCACAAGCTATTTCGTCATTTTGTGCAAAATTTCTGTCAGTGCTGTTTTCTGCATAACATGTGCCTTATAGTCTTCTATGGTTTGTGCTATATAGCACGTGTTGTTCCCGCTCCGTTTCTCCTATTTTCGGGCAGTTTTCACATCAGGTGCAACATTTACAATGGCTGACAATAACAACAAAGATGTGTTCAAGATGTTTGCTGCTGAGGACAGGTTGGATGGGGACAACTACCCTATGTGGGCTTATATGATGCAACATGTTCTTGTGTCAAAGGGCATCTGGAACATTGTGCAGGGCATTGATGTACGTCCTGGTTCTGAGGATGTAGGTGATGTTGAGGATGTTGCAGGTCTTGCTGCAAGGATTGCTGCTGTTAGAGTTGTTTTGCCTACGGCAGAACAAGCTCGTTGGGATGTTAAGGATGCGCAGGCTGATGCATTGATTGCGTTCTCTATGAAGCGCACCATTGTTCCTCACATCCATTCAGCAAAATCTGCAAAACAGGCTTGGGATATTTTGGCTGGTCTTTATGCAAGTCGTAATGAGGCTAAAATTGCTTTGCTACGTAAAGAGTTGGAGTCGAACAGTATGCATGAGGAAGATGATATGGACACTTTCCTTGCTAGTGTCAAGGATATCAATGAGCAACTTATTTCTGCAGGTGAAGTCATTTCAGACAGTTCCCTTGTGCAGACTGTTCTTGATGCCTTACCAGATTCTTACCAGACTTTCGCTAATACTTGGAGACTGATGACCCAAGGAAATCCTGAAGTTGTCAAGTTTGATGCATTATGCACATTGCTGTTGCAAGAGTCACTTTCCAGAAAAAATAGGACTAGGCAACGTGCAGTTGAACATGCTTTTATTGCTTCTCAAAGAAAGGGTGGTAACAGTAAAGCAGCCACTTCTTATGGTTCTGCTGCGAGTGGCAAAACTTCTGTTCCTAATACTTCTACTGGCAGCACTTCGTCTGGCAATTCTGGTGATAAGGGTTAAAAGAAGATGCGTTGCCATTATTGTAAAGCTAATGATCACTTGATCAAGTCGTGTCCTAAGTTGAAGGCCAAAGAGGCTAAGAAGAAAGAGGGTGGTTCCACTACAAATGCAGCCATTGTTGAGTCTTCTGTGAAAGGTTACTATGATGCTGATGTTGATGCAGAATGGGCTTTTAGCGCAGAGTGCACTTACAATCCTGCTGTCCATGATGCATGCTTGTCAGTTGCTGCAGATTCACATGTGTGGTATTTTGACAGTGGTGCTACAAAGCACATTACCTCACATCGTGAATTGTTTACCTCTCTCGAGTCTGTCCCTCATGGGAATTCAGTCACTTGTGCCAACAATGCCTCTTATCCAGTTCAGGGAGTTGGAAAGATTGTGCTTACTGCTGCTAATGGCAGTTCTTTCACACTTGTTGATGCACTTTATGTACCTTGGATCAAGAAGAATCTCTTGTCTGTATCCGCACTTGCTAGACTTGGACTTGTAGTCAAATTTGTGGATGACAGATGTACAGTTCATGATCTCAATTTTGGTGAATTGTTGCATCTGGCCTTTTGTGCCATGGGCTGTATAAGCTCACTTTGTATGACAAGTGTGGACAAAATTTTGCAAATGCTGTTGCAGATTCAAGGGCTATTTCAGATGCAAAACTTTCGCATGCACGTTTTGGTCATCTGAATTTTTCCAGTTTGCTGCGTTTGCAGAAATCTGATATGGTTGCTTCTTTGCCACCTCTTGAAGCACCTGTCAAACATGTTTGTGAAGGCTGTATTTTGGGTAAGATGCAGCGTTCTAAGTTTCCAAAGGATGGTTCAGTTCGGGCCACATGCAGGTTGCACCTTGTGCATAGTGATGTTTGTGGGCCCATGCAAATTTCGTCCTTGGGCAATTACCTTTACTTCGTGACTTTCATTGATGATTACTCCAGGCATGCATGGGTATTTCCACTTAAAGCGAAGTCCGAAGTTTTTATGTGCTTCAAACATTTTCTGGCTATGGTTGAAAATGTCTCGAAATGTACTATGGACAACCTCCGTTCCGATTGAGGGGGGCGTATATGTCTCATGAATTTAATGCATTTCTGGCTAGTCATGGGATAAAACACCAATGTATAGTGCCTTATACACCTCAGCAAAATGGTGTCGCTGAGGAAAAACAGGTCACTGACGGAAATTGCACGATGTATGGTCAAAAGTCAAAAGCTTTACCGCATTCTTTTTGGCTTGAGGCCATCATGTGTGCCACTTATGTACTAAACAGGTGTCCTACGAAAGCTTTGCAGTCTATTACTCCATATGAAGCATGGCATGATAGAAAGCCTTCTATGGAGCACATGCGTGTTTTTGGCTGTTTGGCATATGCTTTGGTGCCACAAGTGCAGCGCAAAAAATTGGATGATAAGGCTGTCAAATGTATTTTTGTTGGTTATAGTGCTGAAAGCAAAGGTTACAGGTTGTATCATCCGCAAACAAAGCGTATTCTGGTTTCTCGGGATGTAGTGTTTGTGGAAGATTCTGTTCAGCCCTTGCTGTCATGTACTAGAGACAGTAATGTAAGCTCACAGGACATTTATGACACTTTGTTGCCTCTTTTCACTGGTGGAAATACGAATGTAAGTTCCAATGAGGAAAATGTACATCCTATTGGGGTTTCTAAAAATGTTCTAGATCATCCTATTACTGATGCAGATGTACAACCTTAAATTCAGCAATATGTCTCTCATTTGGTCCAGTGATCAGCAAATCATCAACATAAAGAACCACAATGAGAAGTACATCACCCTCACGCTTTACATACAATGTGCTTTCTGTTGGACTGTTACGAAAGCCTTGTTTGACCAAATGAGTGTCAGCTTTCTCATACAAAGCACGAGGAGATTGCTTCAACCCATACAAAGCCTTCTTACATCTGCACACTTTGTCCTCTTTTCCTTTTATGACAAAACCGCGAGGCTGCGTTACATAAACTTCCTCAAATATGTCACCATTCAAGAAAGCAGTAACAATGTTTGATTGATGTCCATCCCAACCAAAATGAGCTGCCAATGCACATAGAAAATGCACAGTAGTCATACGACAAGTGGGAGCAAAAGTCTCTTCATAATCTGTGCCTTTTTTAATGTGCATAACCCTTTGCAACAAGTCGAGCCTTATGGCGATCAATCTCACCATCCGGCTTGCGTTTCAACTTGTAAACCCACTTTGTACCAATGGCCTTTCTGCAAGGAGGCAAATCACATAAAGTCCATGTGTCATTTTCTATGAGTGCCTCATATTTTGATTGCATGGCAGCCATCCAATTTTCTGAATTCTGTGCTTCATCAAAAGACAGAGGCTCCTCAACATCACGTAAGCTAGACACAGCCAAAGCATAACAATCTGATGCATAAGATGCATGGTGAGAACCTGAACGAGTATGACTAGACAAAGGTGCATCCATTTTACTGTCACGCAAAGTGTGCACCAGCCATTATTTGAATGCTACTTTCAAGATGAAAGATTTGGGGCTGTTGCATCATTACTTGGGTATACGGATTAAGCAGTGTGATGGTGGTATTGCCTTGTGTCAGAAAAGTTACATAGAGACATTGCTATGTAAGTTTGGACTTGAAGATTGCAAACCTATTGCCGCTCCCATGGAAACAGGTTTGAAGTTGAGTCTACATGATGCTGGCGATCCTGCTGATGTCACTCTTTACAAAACTGCTGTTGGCTGCCTCATTTATGTATGCAACACGAGGCCGGATATTCAATTTGCAGTCTCACAGGTCAGCAGATTTATGCATAGCCCAGGGTCTAAGCATTGGCAGGCTGTCAAGAGGATTTTCCGTCACCTTAGTGGCACTTTACATCTTGGCTTGTTTTATCCCAAGGGGG
Source organism: Adiantum capillus-veneris (assembly GCF_014529385.1). Lineage (NCBI taxonomy): Eukaryota > Viridiplantae > Streptophyta > Polypodiopsida > Polypodiales > Pteridaceae > Adiantum > Adiantum capillus-veneris. The sequence goes on from NC_140951.1 coordinate 33,541,296, forward strand.
GATCATTGCCGCCAGACTTACATGCTTTTTCGAACTCAGATTGGGTTGGTTGTTTTGACACGCGAGTGTCTACAAGTGGTTTTTGTTTCATGCTTGGCAGTTCATGGATATCATGGTTGAGCAAGGAGCAACCTACTGTGGCCACTTCGAGTTGTGAGGCTGAGTACAGGGCAGTCTTCACAGCTACAGTTGAGTGTGTATGGCTCAGACGCCTTATGGTTGATTTAGGTGTTGGACAGGACACTGCCAACACTATCTACACTGACAGTCAGGGCGCATTGGCAGTTGCGAGGAACCCAGTTTTTCATGCTCGCACAAAGAACATTGAGGTGCATTACCACTATGTCAGGGAGAGACTCTCAGTAGGAGAGATAAGCTTGGCTTATGTGCCAACACAGGATAACCTTGCAGATCTTTTCACAAAGGCATTGTCTCATGAGAATCTTGAAGCTTTCCGAAAAGCTTTGGGCTTACTCCCCTTTGTGGACTGATCATGTCCTCAAGGCATGGCACTTCCCTTAACTCATGTGCCAGCTCTCGTTTACCGGATCACTCCAGGGGGGATTTGTTACCATATACATGTGGTAGTGATGTGTGTGAACACACTAGGACCGTTGGGGAATTTTTTCCCTCTTTAGGAGGTTTTTCCCCCCGAGCATCGTATATACGCCCATCACTCTAGGGCTATCTATCTTTCCATTGCACACTAAGTAATACACTCTCTATTGTGTGCCTTGAGCTGCCTTCGTCTTCTCCAAGCTGTGTGCGCTTCTCTGCAACCCTAATTCCAACAGTGGGCAGATTTCTTGCATGAAGGGATGTGTGCTGATTAGGCTCCTTACAAATTGTATGCTGTAAACCTTAATTTATTAATAACTGAATGTTATGAAAACATGGTATGTATATAAACATCATGCCTCAAAATCGTAGATGAGGGTTTATATAACAATAAATAGATGTTTATACTTTTTTAGGCATATATATGGGAATTTTTTGGGGCCTCGATTCCTAATATGTGTAGATTCGGTTGATTATTTTGAACTACTGGAATTGTAGTCATACATGAGAAACAGAGTTTGGTGGTGTTTACATCTGCTGTCAAATTTTTTGAAAATTGGCTTGTTGCACACTTACAAAAAACTGAGTTTGAGCATAATGGTTTCTTGAATCTTGTATACACTACATGAACATTGGTCCTTAGTGAAAATTTGAAAAACTTGTTGACAAATTGGAATTGCTATGCATAAGTGTTAGATTGAGCATTTTGACTTAAGGGTTAGCTTGGTTTTTGACTAGAAAGTAACACATTTACATTGTTTCACTTTTGAATCATGTAGCTTTGGATTGGCTACTAGAAGCCTTAAACTTCCTGTGAGGGTCTCAGCAGAGATGGAAATGATTGGATATTTGAGAAAGTTTCCATTTTACAAAGGAAATGGTGCCCAAATTTGTACTTGTTAGAGATTGGTAAAGTACAAGATGGGATAATACATAAAATAGTTTTTGAACTTGTTTTCCTTTTTGGCACCGTTAACCTGTTGTGAGGATCTCAGTGGAGATGGCTTTTGACTAGAAATATGAAATTCTATCCGGTATGAGGTTCGGTCTGATGACTTCAAGCTGACTAAGAACCTGACCAACATCATAAAGTTACTTTTGTATACACGGATCGAGACCCTGAACCTTAAAGAAAACTCTAAAATTCATTTTACTGAATGAGGTTTAAAAGCATTGCATGAACTCATACTTTTTGTGGTTGACAGTAGTTTGTTAATGGAATGCCGGTTTTTTTTCTAACTCTTAACAGAATGACAACAATGTTGGTGGTAAAAGAAACATAAAATACTTTTTGTTGAATAGAAGCATAACTTTTTAAATCAGTGTTAGTGTTGTACTTTGAAAACACCCCAATGCGTTAAAAAGGGCCTTAATCCTCACGTGAGGGTCTCGGATGAGATGGCATTTGACTGGAATTTTGAAAACTGATTCAAATTACAAAGGAGATGCCGTCCTAATTTTTCTGGAAATAAATGATGTAAACATTGTCACAAATAAATGGCTCATTTTTTTAAACTTCATAATTGATCTAGGTTATGTTGCTAGTTTTTGTTGTAATTTTTGACACCAATAACAAGGGGAGGGAGTCGTTGACACCTGTCTTCCCAAAAGTAATGCCAATTCTGATAGGCTTGTGTTTCTTGGATGTGACAGGTAAGAGATTCCTTCCTTGGGATTGCATCAATAACAAAAGATCGTCAAATTTAATAGCTGGATCCTTCTCCATGTAGATGTAGTGGAAGCTAATCCCAAAGGGTGGACACACAGAGATACAACATTAAGGTATCAAATAGTAATGATCAAAGATCAAAGTTTTGATCTAAAAAACTATATTATCCATTAGATACAGAATGCTGTATTGGTGTATATGAAATTTTAATTGAGTTTTATGACATCTTGTTTAAATTTTTTGTTATTTAATATATTATGTAATACAATTGTTTAAGTATGGTTCAATTATAAGGGGATTTTCATACTTAAACACACTCTGTTTCCCTACTAGTCTTTGATTGGACTAGTGCCATACTTAACAATTGCAATTAGATTATTTATTAAATAATAATGTAGCTACTCCAATTTAACCTAACTTCAATCAAACGGTTTTTGTTAGGATATGGGTATTCTTATCCTAAGGATTGGATTGCTCACTCTCTGATATAATTATTCCTAATTAGATACTCCGATTTATCCAAACTTTAATCAAAAGATTTTTGTAAGGATATGCGTTTTAGAACCCTAAAATGGGAGTATAATTTAGGGTTACTTATTGCTTGCTTGACTAGAGACCTAAAATAGTGAGCTATTCCCCCCTTAATTAACAAGAAAAGGAATGATAATCATGAGATATTCTAACCATACGAATGGGGGTGGTCCTGCAGTTGATCTTTTGTCTTGCAAGCTGTTTGACTAGAAGGATAATTATTAGATATTCCAACCATATGGATGGAGGTGGCTGTGCAGTTGATCTTTTTCTTGCAGGATCAAAATATATTACAATATGCTGACATATGGTGAACACATCACGCTGATATGTCAGCAAGAAACATGGAAGTCCAGTTATATATATTGAATATTACCATATTTTTCTCCTAGGAGGTTCCCTTTTTCGGACAACAATTTGATATTTACATATCAAAACCCTTTCAACACAGCACATATGAGTGATGTATAAACATTGAATCTTTACAAGAAGCATTTAGTGCAATTGGTGGGGGATAGGTCACTTAGTGGCCTATCCTCTACCTACCAAGTGGATCTCTCCTGAGGGATGGGGGAGTGCCACACACACACACACACACACACACACACACACACACACACGCACACGCACATGCACACGCACACGCACACGCACACGCACACGCACACGCACACGCACACGCACACACACACGCACACACACACACACACACAAGTTTAAACATGACAATATGTTTTTACACTTAATAGATGAGAGCTGTTTGTCTCTTTTGGTTTGGAATCCCTATCATGTATCTCTGTTAAGGTTTGGTAGCCTATACCAATCTCCGTTCATGTTCCATGCTCAGAATTTCCGCTTGTGTATATTATGAAATAGTTGCCAAAGGTATATCTTGTTATCTTCTTCTCTTGCCACATTGTTCGACAGTAGGGATCACATGCATTCTATTATTCCCAAACCATGCTCATGGCACCTTCTTATTTATATATAAAGCATGATATACTTTTACATATGGGACATCTCTTGATCATGTGACATATGAACACTATTGGCTAATACTAGGTTGATTTTACCTGTACATGGCTTCTAGTAACGTCACACAATCCCTCCTTTTGAATACAGATACTATGGTCATAGCCATTAAATCCACATTCTTTCTAGTAGTCGAGGAACTATGATCTTATACTATCATCAATACAATATAGTAATCCATGATGGAACCTTCACACAAAATTAATTCTCTTTGAATGCTGCCTTGGCTTTCCAACATCACACTATTACTTGGATGTAAGGTTGGATACTAGCTAACTTCTAGCATTTTTGCTATATTCCTCTTTACCGCAAGTTGGCAGCTTATAAGATTGGTGCATCTACAGCTGTCTTGATGCGCGATGTAGGCAATCCATAAATACCTACTCTTTCACAAACCTTGTGTGTACTATTTAACACTATCTACATGGTTTCCATCTAAACTAACCTAGCCCGATTGAACTTGAGTTCCTGGGATTCGCTTGCATGGAAGACTCTTTCCTTTTTAGATTGTGTTCCAAAACTACTTGCATTATTGTGCTCAATCGCCTCAGTAGAGGTCTTCACATATTCTCCCCCCTTGTTGCGTACACACACACACACACACACACACACACACACACACACACACACACACACACACACACACACACACACACACACACACACACACACACACACACACACACACACACACACACACACACACACACACACACACACAGTAGGCCACACATGAGTGCAGGTATGCTTGAGCCTTCGTTTGATTGAAGTGAGGTATCATACATTTTGGCAATTGAGGAATTTGATGAACCTCCTAAAGGAGTTGATGGGTCTGTCTATCAGTAGGAAGACCTCATAGTTTCAAACCTAGAACTTGCAATGTTGTAGTACCTACCTTTTCCTACTTTTAGAAGGTTGTTCTACCTACTCCCTCTTTCACTATTACTTCCTACCAACGATATCTTATGCTTTTATACTCAACCTTAGTTGGAATTTTGAGCGTCGTGCTTACCCATCGTCTTAGCTCACTGCATACAACATCCCTCTATGCCGGTTCTATCCTTGCAGCTTTCGATTTACATCATTGCATATCAATCAACGTGGGTCGCCCATCTCTGCTGAACCCACCCATGGGTCTCTTGAACTAGCTTGCTATCTCCTTTTCTCCTCGATCCTTGTCTCACAGACACATATGATACAGTTTGTGTATATCTCTCTATCGTCTTAGCTCACTGCATACAACATCCCTCTATGCCGGTTCTATCCTTGCAGCTTTCGATTTACATCATTGCATATCAATCAACGTGGGTCGCCCATCTCTGCTGAACCCACCCATGGGTCTCTTGAACTAGCTTGCTATCTCCTTTTCTCCTCGATCCTTGTCTCACAGACACATATGATACAGTTTGTGTATATCTCTCTATCTCTATCACGCCCGTGCACGCACGCATGCATGCACACACACACACACACACACACACACACACACACACACACACACACACACACACACACACACACACACACACACACACATACACATTCTTAGGATGGGGTATTTCGATCTCTCTTTATCGTGTGTATATGAACGTGCTTGCGTGTGCACCCACACACACACACACACACACACACACACACACACACACACACACACACACACACACACACACACACACACACACACACACACAATGGGCATATTTTCTTGCATGAAGGGATTCTGGACATATATGATCCGAAAGCTCATATGAGAATAGCTATACAACCAAGTCTCGTGGTTATGTTTCGAACATATTATAGTCATCGGTGGTTATTGAGATACCCACAATGCTACACAAGGAGAATGCAACCTTTGGGTATACTTAAAAACTAGAGAATACCACACAGGTAGGTGCATTGGCACCTACTCTCAGTAAATTCTACCTTTTTAATAAGTGTTTATTAATGATGTGTTGTTTCCTCGATCTAATCAGGCTCCTTACGAATTGTATGCTGTAAACCTTAATTTATTAATAACTGAATGTTATGAAAACATGGTATGTATATAAACATCATGCCTCAAAATCGTAGATGAGGGTTTATATAACAATAAATAGATGTTTATACTTTTTTAGGCATATATATGGGAATTTTTTGGGGCCTCGATTCCTAATATGTGTAGATTCGGTTGATTATTTTGAACTACTGGAATTGTAGTCATACATGAGAAACAGAGTTTGGTGGTGTTTACATCTGCTGTCAAATTTTTTGAAAATTGGCTTGTTGCACACTTACAAAAAACTGAGTTTGAGCATAATGGTTTCTTGAATCTTGTATACACTACATGAACATTGGTCCTTAGTGAAAATTTGAAAAACTTGTTGACAAATTGGAATTGCTATGCATAAGTGTTAGATTGAGCATTTTGACTTAACGGTTAGCTTGGTTTTTGACTAGAAAGTAACACATTTACATTGTTTCACTTTTGAATCATGTAGCTTTGGATTGGCTACTAGAAGCCTTAAACTTCCTGTGAGGGTCTCAGCAGAGATGGAAATGATTGGATATTTGAGAAAGTTTCCATTTTACAAAGGAAATGGTGCCCAAATTTGTACTTGTTAGAGATTGGTAAAGTACAAGATGGGATAATACATAAAATAGTTTTTGAACTTGTTTTCCTTTTTGGCACCGTTAACCTGTTGTGAGGATCTCAGTGGAGATGGCTTTTGACTAGAAATATGAAATTCTATCCGGTATGAGGTTCGGTCTGATGACTTCAAGCTGACTAAGAACCTGACCAACATCATAAAGTTACTTTTGTATACACGGATCGAGACCCTGAACCTTAAAGAAAACTCTAAAATTCATTTTACTGAATGAGGTTTAAAAGCATTGCGTGAACTCATACTTTTTGTGGTTGACAGTAGTTTGTTATGGAATGCCGGTTTTTTTTCTAACTCTTAACAGAATGACAGCAATGTTGGTGGTAAAAGAAACATAAAATACTTTTTGTTGAATAGAAGCATAACTTTTTAAATCAGTGTTAGTGTTGTACTTTGAAAACACCCCAATGCGTTAAAAAAGGGCCTTAATCCTCACGTGAGGGTCTCGGATGAGATGGCATTTGACTAGACTTTTGAAAACTGATTCAAATTACAAAGGAGATGCCGTCCTAATTTTTCCAGAAATAAATGATGTAAACATTGTCATAAATAAATGGCTCATTTTTTTAAACTTCATAATTGATGTAGGTTATGTTGCTAATTTTTGTTGTAATTTTTGACACCAATAACAAGGGGAGGGAATTGTTGTCACCTGTCTTCCCAAAAGTAATGCCGGTTTTGATAGGCTTGTGTTTCTTGGATGTGACAGGTAAGAGATTCTTTCCTTGGGATTACAATGACAACTGCATCAATAACAAAAGATCGTAAAATTTAATAGCTGGATCCTTCTCCATGTAGATGTAGTGGAAGCTAATCCCAAATGGTGGACACACAGAGATACAACATTAAGGTATCAAATAGTAATGATCAAAGATCAAAGTTTTGATCTAAAAGACTATATTATCCATTAGATACAGAATGCTGTATTGGTGTATATGAAATGTTAATTGAGTTTTATGACATCTTGTTTAAAATTTTTGTTATGTAATATATTATTTAATACACTACAACATGTTACGTGCTTTTCGACGCACAATATTTTGATGCACCGTACCTTTCCATGCGCATTTCGATAGGCATACCTCTCATCAATATACGCGTTGATATATGCCTGGTAATACACGTGGCAATGCCTATCGAAAGTCACGTATTTCCACGTGTATTTCGACGCGTATATTGACGAAAAAATATTTGGGGAAAAAACCAAATCCGTGTGCAGGCGGTCATTTTTGACTGCGAGCGCGCGCACATCTGGCCTTCTTGGAAACCTGCAGCGCAGGTATTGTTCTCCCCCCCGTCTCTCTCTCTCTCTCTCAAGCTACATTGTGTGTGTGTGTAGGAGAGAGAGAGAGAGAGAGAGAGAGAGAGAGAGAGAGAGAGAAAGTGAGAGAGAGGGAAATAGAGAAATAGAGAGAGAAAGAGAGATAGAGAGAGAGGGAAATAGAGAGAGAGAGAGGGAGAGAGAGAGATAGGGAAATAGAGAGAGAGATAGGTAAGGAGAGAGAGAGAGAGAGAAATAGAGAGATAGAGAGATAGGGAAGTAGAGAGAGAGAGAAATAGAGAGATAGAGAGTGTTATATATATATATATATATAGATATATATATATATATATATATAGAGAGAGAGAGAGAGAGAGAGAGAGGGAAATAGAGGAATAGAGATAGAGATAGGGAGGTAGAGAGAGAGAGAAATATATATATATATATATATATATATATATATATATATATATATATATATATATATATATATATATATAGAGAGAGAGAGAGAGAGAGAGAGAGAGAGAGAGAGAGAGAGAGAGAGGGAAAGATAGGGAAATAGAGAGAGAGAATGTGTGAGAGAGAGAGAGAGAGAGAGAGAGAGAGAGAGAGAGAGAGAGAGAGAGAGAGAGAGAGAGAGATAGTGGTAGATAGAGACAGTAGTGGTGAAAGAGTTAGCTTGGCCAACCAATTGTGTGAAAAGGACAGAAACTCTCTCTATCTCTCTCTCTCCCTTTAGAAGAAACTATGGAACTAAAAGAGGCAAAGGGGTTTTGCCCGCTACATGCATTGCCATGTACACATGGGAGAGCACGTATGTGTCTACCCATATAGGATTTGACCAATAAAGACGAGATTTTGATCCAGTGGTCCTGACCTCCGTACACTTCTGGACCGAGGTGTGCGGAGATTGGGCAACGCTAGAGAATGCAAGGTAGTTTACATTGTGAGGAGTATATATATTGATACAACATTCATAATCATTGTAGATGGCAACGTCATCAACTAACATGGAGGAAAAGATTGCATGCTCGTTCACGCTTTGCAAGTATCAAATCCTGCGCAAGCGTAGGATATGTAATGAGCATGTGCACAAGTACGGAGAGTTTGCTAGAGAAACCATACAGAATCTACGATACGACTCCTACGGAACGGGCATTGATTTTCGCGACATAACACCTACATTTGAGAGGGAGAGAAAAAGGATTATGTGTGAAGGTCGGACCAATCCAGAGCCAAGGATGGAAGCAGAGGAGGGCTTACAGACACAAGACGACGGCATGGAGGAGATGCTAGATGCCTTCTTCCAAACAAGAGAGGAGAACGCTAATGAAGCAGCACCAGAAGACATGCACCTATCTCCTGAAGACATGTTGAGAAAGTTGGCACGTCAACCAATCTATGAAGGCGCCAAAATACTTGTGCTTTGTACTTGGCTGTTGTTTTTGGATCTGCAGTCAACGTACGGGTGGTCAGATGCAAGCGTCACTGCTTTGTTTAGGTACATAACTTACAAAAGAGATTTTCTGATTGCAACGGTGACGTGCTTGGGGAGCTTTTAGTTTAATGTGGCTTAAACAAGCTGTTGCGGGAGCAACTACTCCCAGCTTGCAATGAAATGCTCCCCTCTAGGCCAGACGCAAAGAGACTATTGACCTCAGTTGGCTTGGACTACAACAAGATTATTGCATGTCCAAATGATTGCATTCTTTTTCACAATGAATTCGCAGATTGTTTGTCGTGTCCTAAGTGCAGAGCAATGCGGTACAAACAAGATGCGGTTGGCGAGTCAGTGCCAGCTAAAGTGTTGCGGCATTTCCCTATTATTCCGAGGATAAAAAGCATGTTTCGTTGTGGTTCCATTGCAAAGTTGATGCGGTGGCATTCTACGAATAGATCCAATGAGGCACATTGAAGATACCTGGCAACATTTTAAGAGTGAACCACATAATTTGCGTTTGGGCATGGCAATGGATGGAGTCAATCCATTTGGCTTGAGAAGCTCGTCATGGAGCACTTGGCCTGTGTGCCTTGTCAATTACAACCTCCCGCCGTGGCTTGCCATCAAGAAGGGTCATTTGATATTAGGCTTGATTGTGCTTGGTAAGTTCAAGGCAAAAAACATGGATGTTTATCTAGCACCACTAGTTGACGAGCTCCAGGAGTTATGGCATGGGATCGACATAGCAGATGCGGTTGAAACAACAGGACAACAACATGCAAGGATCCATGGACTTCTTCTGTGGACTATGCATGATTGGCCAGGATACGGTGAAGCTTGTGGTAATGGTGGATGATTTACAAAATTCTCGCTATTTGCAAGCACTTTGTGTAGTATTAATCATGCTTTAATATATGCAAGGCTTACAACTTCGGGATACAATGCATGTCCAATTTGCGGGCCGTCTTTGGATGTGCGCTATTCTACCTCGCTTCAAAAGACAATTAATCAAGGCCACTATCGTTATCTTCTAGATGGACATCACTTGCGTGAAGGTCAGCTTGGTCGCGTCGAATGTCGTCCTATGCATGTACAAGAGTGGCGTCGCTGATAGGAGCAACATGAGGGGCAACCTGTTCCGGGAATGAAACGTTTGTCCATTCTCCATACGTTGCCGTACTGGGGTGATCTACTAATTAACCATTTGCTAGATCCAATGCATATATTCAGGAATGTGGGAGAGCTCCTCTGGAAGACAATCATGGGAATGAAAGACAATCGAGCTTCACGAGATGATTTGCAGTCAGTTGGAAAGATGCCAGAGCTGTGGCCTTTCACCAATGCAGCGGGCCAAACAAAGATTCCAAGAGCGCCATGGGTATTGCTAAAAAGCAAGGAACGACAAGTCAAAAGGGTGATTTCAGAGTTTAGGACGCCAATAGGATGCATATAGTGTCTCAAGACAGCATTCACCCGTGACGATCAACTGTCAAAACTGAAATCGCACGATTGGCATAAGTTCTTACAATTTATTCTTCCAATTACGATCAAGGGGTGTTTAACGGAGGAAGTGCGGTCCTGCATATACAAGATTTCAGAGCTAGTGCGGTGGATCTCTTCCAAGGAGATATGAGAGGAATCCATCGCAGTCGCAAGGGCTAACTCCATTGAGGCACTTTGCATGATTGAGAAGTATCTACCCACGAGCTGCCTAACTATCCAAATGCACTTGTTCGTCCATGTAGTAGTGAGGTTGCAGTGGCAGGTACAGTCAACAGCCGTTGGATGTTCTTTCTAGAGCGGTTCATGAAAACACTTAAGGGTTTTGTTCGCCAAAAAGTGCGTCCAGAGGGGAGCATGGTAGAAGGATGGCTGGTGCAAGAGTCTCTTGTCTTGACGACCGAATTTCTATCCATTTCTGACCCATAAATACCTCGGCTATGGAGCGATGAGGAGGATGCAAGATTGGTGGGAGAGGATCCGTAGGGGCAAGGGGTGCCGAAGAAAATGGACAACACTATGCGAGAAAAGATCATGAAGTTCTGTATACTAAATTCAGAGCCAATGCAAAAATGGCTTGAAAGGTACGAAGAAGAGAAAGAGAGACGCAATAAGGAGCGACACGATTTCAGGCGAAGTCGAATGACTAGAGGCTTACCCTTGCAGACCATCTCGCTCCTCTACCTGAATTCCCTACAATGGCATGGTTGGACAAGAGAGTGAGAGTACCTCGACAGATCAGAGAACCCATATCTCCAGAAGAGGAAGAGCTGGCTATTGGATGTGACTGGAGGTATCATACATACATGGCATTGTGGTCGCATGGAAAGCATTTTAGAACACAACAAATTGACAGTAGAAGAAACATGTTTGACAGTGGGGTAATGGTTAGTTTCATGCAAAAGAGTAGGGCCAGTGCCAGAGACACGAATGAAAGCACTAGCAACCTGGATTACTGTGGTCTGGTGTCAGATATCTTGAAAGTCAGCTTCAGACGGTTTGAGATGTTTTTGTTGGATGTGAAGTGGTTCAAGGTGATTACTTCTGGTCGCAATGCAACGGTATGTAGAGATGGAAACAACCTTGTGCAGATAGATTCGACAAAGGTTTGGACAGATGCGAGCGACACGTTTGCTCTCCCCGAACATTGCGAGCAAGTGGTCTTTGTACCGGACCCTCAAGAGAGACAATGGTGGTTTGTGGCTGAGGTTGCTCCAAGAAATAAACAAGTATTTGAAGGGCAAGAGCTCTTGGAGGAAGTCGGCCAGACGACGCAGATACTACTGTGACATTAGATGAGATGGAAAAAGGTATGGCAGAGGAAGTTGACAGATATACAAGGGATGATGCAGACGAGGCAGATATGACACTTGTAGAAGAAGATGCAATGGATGAAGACAATCCACTAGAACGAGTTGGGGCAAAGTTATGTCTGTAGCTAGAGATAGACGATGATACGGTGCAAGATCTTATCGATGATGCCTCACTAGTCGAGGCCTGTAAGTGTTTGTGTGAAGACGTTGATTTAAAATAAAGCTCTTTCTTAATTTAAACAAAGGTGTTCTGACGCTTCTTTTTACTTTCTTTGTGTAGGACTTTAGTATGGTAGACCAATCGCCAGATCCCGTTTCTATGAGTGCGGATGTATTTATGGGCTTCATCAAACGGATGACGCCCACTCAGATGGCAGATGCATCTCAGTATTGGATAGCCAGAGGTACGGGTACCACGCCTCCGGGCTTCACACTCGAGGGTCCGACGCCTATGGGGGGACGCCTATGGGTACGACACCTACGAGGTCTCCCATCACGGCCGCTTCGACACCGAGGGGTATGACAGAGGCGGGTACATCAGCATCTCCGCAGCACATGCGCACTCGCCGATCTCGACGATCGTCAGGTGGAGGTGGTGGTTGCTGTGGAGGAGGGTCCACAGATGCTTCGACCCCTCCTCGCTCAGGACCCCTGTCCTACCCAGGCACACCTCTCGACACACCTCTTAGCACACCTCGGACACCTTGGGGGGCACACGATCCTAGTGCCTCCAAGGTCTATACTGTACGACCAGATGGAGAGGTTGACATGGATAGTGTCGGGACTGAGATGAGACAGCGGGTTCGCCAGCTCGCGGAGGTGCAATTTTCTAGCACCATCATGACGTCTTGGAATCATGAGGATCGCAACAAAATCAATTATATAGTGGAGACCATCATGAGAGAGTATCGGCCAGCTCCGGGTTCAGAGGAGCTTCCGAGGAGGTGGATCACGAATGTTGCATGGGACACCGTGAAACATCATCGAGATGCAGCGTGTCGGGCTTTCAGGCAGGGCTCGCAGAAGCCGTCAGGCATCTCACACGAGTCGTGGCAGCAGATCAGGGAGGATGAGGAGACAGCAGACATGAGGTTCAGACAACAGCGTCTCACCGCGGAGGTACGTAGGACGACCAGGGGCACATCTCATCTTGGCAACGGAGGCTTTGACACCTTTCGCTATGAGTTTCCAATCCAATACTAGCTATGGCGTTTTTTTTCAAGAGCGATGAATCATGTATTCTTAATTACTTTGGTTTTTGTATAAACGTAGAATCTTGCAATGCATCGAGCCCCGACAAGCCAGGAGGAGACAGATAGATATTGGAGAGGCATTTATGAAGTATTGAATGATCTTGCTGTCGCCGCAGGAGAGCCTGTAGACTGGGAGGCCTTAGAGTCTCGTTGATCGATTGAGGTGAGACGTTTGATCGAGACAAATAATATGTGTGAGTTGACTTAATTAATTAAGTATATGTGAAGTAATATCATACTAATTTTGTGACTTGTCCCTTTATGTGCAGGTTGTGACGCGCAAGTCATCAATGGATTTTTATATATGTTTTGTGAAACACACACACATTTCTGTGTTTCTTTCTTGTATAGACATGGTTATGGTTATTGTTTATTGTTTATGGACATTATGGTTATGGTTATTATTTTGTTTATGGTTATGGTTATGGTTATCGTTATGGTTTTGATCAATATGGTTATGGTTATGGTTTTGTACAAAGTTGGTTATATATGAAGTTCGTTATGGTTATGGTTTTAATTTGGTTATGGTTTTGCACAAAGTTCGTTTCATTTCTTCCATCAAGTTGTGCCTTAAATCTCATGTGAGATCCTACATGGATATCATGTAGGAGGCGTATACATATGGTTTTTTTGAAAAGTTTATGTTACAATGAAGGGAACTCTGCCGAAATTTCTACGAGAGCACGGTTGATTTTGGTGCTGCTCGCTTTCTTGGGTAGAGGACAGGCAGTCTGGCTGTGGCTGTGTCCATCTTTTCACTGGGCACATGCTAGGCTGTCTGTCCTCTGTCCAAGATTTTTTTTTCCTGATATGGTCATCGAAATACGCGTTGATACATGCGTCTAAATACGCGTCGAAAATAGATTCCTTTGACGTAGATATCGACGCGTATTTCGACTGTTTCATAGGGACGAAGATTTCGACGCAGTTTTCGACGGTTCGCGTTGAAATCTGCATTGAGGGAACCTGTTTTTGTTGTAGTGATACAATTGTCTAAGTATGGTTCAATTATGAGGGGATTTTCATTCTTAAACACACACTCTCTTTCCCTACTAGTGCCATACTTAACGATTGGAATTAGATTATATTGAATAATGATGTAGCTACTCCAATTTATCCTGACTTCATTCAAACGATTTTTGTCAGGATATGGGTATTCATACCCTAGGAATTGGATTGCTTACTCTCTGATATAATTATTCCTAATTAGATACTCCGATTTATCTGAACTTTAATCAAAATATTTCTGTAAGGATATGGTTTTAGAACCCTAAAATGGGACTATAATTTAGGATTACTTAATGCTTGATTGATTAGAGACCTAAAATAGTGAGCTATTCCCCCTTTTTGATCAAGAAAAATGAATGATAATCATGAGATATTCTAACCATATGGATGGGGGTGGTCCTGCAGTTGATCTTTGTCTTGCAGGCTGTTTGACTAGAAGGATAATTATCAGATATTCCAACCATATGGATGGAGGTGGCTGTGCAGTTGATCTTTGTCTGTCTCTTCAGGTTCGGAATCCCTATCATGTATCTATGTCAAGGTTTGGTACCCTATACAAATCTTCGTTCGTGTTCCATGCTCATAATTTCCGCCTGTGTATATTATGACATAGTTGCCAACGGTATATCTTGTTATCTACTTCTCTTGCCACATTGTCCGACAGTAGGGATCACACGCATTGTGTTGATCTTCCCAAACCATGCTCATGGCACCTCTTTATTTATATATAAAGCATGATATACTTGTACATCTGGCACATCTCTTGATCATGTGGCATATGAACACTTGCTCGTTGTCTCTCTCTATTGCATACATCATTGATTATGTGCTATGCGAGGCGTTAGGTATGCTGGTTTGTTCATTTATGATTCGCAGTATGTTGTTTTGGGTATTTTGCAGGGCAGCCGCGCATCCGTTTGTAGCAATGGTATCAGAGCTAGATTTACGCTCCTACTAATATAAGTACAACTATGGAGATCTCTAAGGGATGCAACGAAGTTGTCTTCCTCTTCTACCTTAAGCTCTTCTCGTTTTTCTTGTTTGCATAGCAAATAAATTCTCTAAATGCATGCTTGACAGAGGATTACCAGTATTGTTTTTGAAAATTTTCTATTTCCTAATTGTCGAGAGTGAATGATAACAAGCAAAAAAAAAAGAAGCAATGTAGGCAATCATCATTGTCATTTTATCGGCCAACCAGTTATATTACAATCAATTTCAACACAGCTAAGCATGGCAATTGATATGCCGCAAAGTTAAGCTACTGACAAACACCGTGATGCAATACCCGGCCGGGAAAAAGGTGGTGCTCCAAGGATTCCTTGCACTCACGATAGTGAGTAACTAGAGGAGGGTTCAATCGTGGATGGTTATTGGCAGTCAAGAGTCTAGGAAGATGCCGTGTCTCTAGGGTCTCCAGATGTGCATGCTGCCAATTGAGAAAGGGAGAGAGGTGCTAACTACTTTTGCACAGAAAACAGAGAGAGAGAGAGAGAGAGAGAGAGAGAGAGAGAGAGAGAGAGAGAGAGAGAGAGAGAGAGAGAGAGAGAGAGAGAGAGAGTAGTGGGTGGGTGGTTGTGTAGCTGCTGTCAGTCGGTAGTGGACAATAGGGAAAGAGAGAGTGAGAGAGAGAGTGTAAGCACCACTCGGTGGCTGCAGGGGATGATCCGCATGCGCGGGCACCTTTTAGTGGTAGGGAAGTGATTGTTGATCAAGAAGGAGAGAGGTGGAGAGAGTGTCAATGAGGGTTGGATCGTTGCATGAGGGCGAGAACAAGAGCCCGATGGCTGCTATGAGATAACCATCAAAGTGACTCGTAGATAAAGGAAAATCTAGCACTCGCATGCTGATGGTTAGGGGGGGGATTGGCTGCATGAAGCCGCGAAGGTCGGGGTGATTTGGTGGGTTGCGCAATTAAACGGTGGAAGGCAGGTAGTGTTAGGTGACTGACAAACGGCGGCTATTGTAGTTCTTGGGTAGTTGAGTGGCTACGCATGCACGTTAGCATGACCAACAACCGAGTAATTAGAACCGAAAAGGGACTGAAAGGCTACGAAACCAAGTTTTTTATTGTTGGTGTTGGACCCTACATTGCTGACGTGAGGTGACGTATCCACAATGATTTTCGCCGTCAGCCAATAGCACTTTGAGGGGGGGGGGGGGGGGATGTTGTAGTGTTGAGGTTAGGAGTGGAGAAAAACTCACGGCTTTGTATGTAGATGTCAATAGCTTGGCAAAGAAGACATCTAGCTGACACTTAACATCATGGTAGGTAGTTGGATACGAGGATGGGCAGCCCATGCTACGGGATGGTGCTACTTGCTGGAAGGTGCTACTACTTGAGCACAAAAGTGAAGTTCGACATTCGAGTTGGGTGAGATTTTACCATACAGTAAAAAACGATTCTAGTGGGTAGCAAGGTTGATTTGAACCCATCCATACAATACTCATTGATAGAGATCACTTTCGAGTCCAATAGAGAAAAGTCTCTAAAAGTGTTCCGGCAAGCAAGCATTTGTGTACTACTATCCCACATTGGAGGGACTCACCCAGACGATGTTTTCGACCATCGGGCTACTTCATGAAAACATCTCTACCCCTGAAGTCATGCCCTGACACATACGTTATCTTGTGAGTAGTTTCCCTAGTATTGGATCATTCCCATATCCTCCTGCCATCTTCTTTGGTTTGTGATTTGTTACTCCTCTTTGCTTCTCCTCAATTGCCTTAAAGTGTACTAAAGCTTATGGATAGTCTCTGACTTTGTCTTCATGTTTTCCTATACTACCCATCTATACATCTAGCAATCGTTGCGTATATAAATAAAATTAGAAAGATTGTTCAAATAGGGTTGCGATCCTATTCAACATGCATGATCAGAACAACAATTGGATAGTACATGGCAGGCTGAAGGACGTTATCTGCAATCCAAGTTAAGCATTTCTTTATATATAAAAAAAAAGACGAAGCAATGGTGAATTATGATTCGATGTTTAGAGCTAGCGTCACAGTAATGCTTGCACAATGCACTCAAATATTAAAATATGCCCAATTGATTTTGAATACCCTGCTTGCATGCACAATGAACGAGACTTAAGGAGTTTTTAGTGGGTGTGTCGTCGATGGGCCACAGCTTGGAAGCTTGACAGATGATGGGACATATGGGAATTTTAGCTCTAAGAACCGCAAAATACAAAGCATACACACTACATTTGTGGGGCGGTTCAAATTTTTCAATCGTTGATTGTTTTGTTTGTCGCACAATTATTTACAATCCTAGTCACCAACGTCGGTCTTGGTCCATCTCGGCAGTTTCTGTGTTGAGCTGAGATAGCGTTCTCGATTGCTGCATCACTATGAATTTCTTTTTGATAATACATATAGATATATATTTGTAGACCATCCTTCACCTTTGAAGTTATCCTTTGATTGCTGCATCACTATGAATTTCTTTTTGATAATACATATAGATATATATTTTGTAGACCATCCTTCACCTTTGAAGTTATCCCACATGATTCTCCACTCATTCGATGATTCCTTAAGGTCTCCTAAGATTGTTCCAATGCTGCTAAATTAGCCAAGTATGGTAAGTTGGAATAAAATGCAGTAACATAACGCCTTCTTTTCGTATACCCGAGTAACAAGATCATACCAGTTGCAATGGTAGCCAGCCACTGCAGCATGATTTTGTGATTGGTGTTGCCTAAACCGGCAAATCTACACCAATAACACGTGCCACCTAAATCAGCGAATCTGCACTAATGTTGTCTAGATCGGCGAATCTACATATGGTATTGTTTAAGATCATGAATATGTAGCGTGTTCTTGTGCTGCCTAAATTGGCGGATCTACACTGTTAATTGGTGTTGCCTAAATCGGCGAATCTATACCAGGATGAACACTTACACACTGTCTAAATCGACAAATCTGTGTGCACATGACCAATGGATGAGACAAGACATAAAGAAAAAACAAAACAAAACATTTACTAACTGGTGGTGCCAAATTGGAGTATGCTGCGGTGTCATAGTACTGCACAAACTGTTTCTCACTATCCATATTAGCTCTTGTGTGTAGTTGTATATCAACTTGACAATAAAGTTGCTCAATTTAAATTATATTCAAGGAAAGCAACAAGCCACAATGTGAGGATGGGTATTTCACATACTGCAATAAAGAAGCAAAAGATCTCATTATACAATTGAATTATGCTGGTTGCAAACTATTAATTGTGTACTATGAAATACATGTACGAAATAAGAACAACTTAGAAGGAAGTGGAGAGGGTGACTCGTATCATAGGAGTATGTGAAGCCAATGTATGACAATGTAATCACCTGAGAGAGAGCAATCATAATGACAAGAGGTTAAGGTACCAATATTTATGGAATTGGACTAGAGATGGATCAGAATTGATTATTGAATGATGAGTGTGACCAATGATATCGTGATTCATCAGGGTATGACATATACTACTTATTATCGTGGTATGGGACACCAGAATAAGCTTTCTTATCTTTGCAATTGAGGACAATTGCATTTTCCAATGGAGAGGTATGTTATGGAATTGATATTTTACTATTTATTGCAGCTGAAAGGTGGAAAAGGCTTGACCGAGCTAGGCTATTGCAAAAGCATATTATATTTTATGTATATTTGATTATTCAAGTGCTTTTTATGAGCTTTGGCCATTTATGACAGGCCGGCCAGTTTGTACTCACTTTGAGCATTTCAAAAATCTATAAGTAAATACGTGCAAGAGGAAAATCCTCACTATGGCACGGGGGGAGATTGCATCCAGTGTCTGCGTTATTCTTCTCCTTTCCTCTCTTCTCTCTTATCATGCCAGGCGTAGCACTCCTCTCTAGGAGGTGCACCAGTGCATGTTCTCTTCCTCTCTCTCACTTGTTGTCTATCTCTATTCGTGTACATCGTTGATTATGTGCTATGCGAGGCGTCAGGTATGCTGATTCGTTCATTTATGATTAGATATATGTTGTTTCGGGTATTTTGCAGGGCAGCCATGCATCTGTCTATAGAATATAAGATTGGCGCATCTATAGCTGTCTTGTACGTGATATAGGCAATGCATAAATACCTACTCTTTCACAAACCTTGCGTGTACTATTTAACACTATTTACATGCTTTCCACCTAAACTAACCTAACCCGATTGAACTTGAGTTCCTGGGATCCGCTTGCATGGAAGACTCTTTCCTTTTTCAGATCATGTGCCAAAACTACTTACATTATTGCACTCAACCGCCTTTGTAGAGGTCTTCACATATTCTCCCCCCTTGTTGCATACTCACACAGAGTAGGCCACACATGAGCGTAGGTATGCTTGAGCCTCCGTTTGATTGAAGTCAGGTATCATACATTTTGGCAGTTGAGGAATTTGATGAACCTCCTATAGGAGTTGATGGGTCTGTCTATCGGTAGGAAGACCTCATAGTTCAAACCTAGAACTTGAAATGTTGTAGTACCTACGTTTTCCCACTTTTAGAAGGTTGTTCTACCTACTATCTCTTTCACCATTTTTTCCTACCAACGATATCTTATGCTTTTATACTCAATCTTAGTTGGGATTCTGAGCATCGTGCTTACCCATCGTTTTAGCTCACTGCTACATCATCCCTCTGTGCCAGTTCTATTCTTGCAACGTTTGATTTACGTCATTGCATATCAATCAACATGGGTCGTCCATCTCTGCTGAACCCACCCATGGGTCTCTCAAACTAGCTTGCTTTCTCCTCGATCCTTGTCTCACAAACACATACGATACAATTTGTGTATATCTCTCTATCTCTATCGTACGCGTGCATGCACGTGCACACATACACATACACATACACACACGTACGATGGGTTATTTTAATCTCTCTCTCTATCGTGTGTATACGTGCATGCATGCACGCGCACACACACACACACACACACACACACACACACACACACACACACACACACACACACACACACACACACACACACACACACACACACACACACACACACACACACACACAAAGTGGGCAGATTCTTGCATGATGGGATTCTGGATAGATATGATCTGAAAGCTCATATGAGAATAGCTATACAACCAATTTTGGTGGTTACCTTTTGAACATATTGCAGTCATCGGTGGTTATTGAGATACCCACAATGCTACATAAGGAGAATGCAACCTGTGGGTATACTTAAAAACTGGAGAATACCACACAGGTAGGTGCATTGGCACCTACTCTCAGTAAATTCTGCCTTTTTAATAACTGTTTATTAATGATGTGTTATTTCCTCGAGCTGATCAAGCTCCTTACAAATTGTATGCTGTAAACCTTGATTTATAAATAACTGAATGTTAAGAAAACATGGTATGTATATAAACATCATGCCTCAAAATCATAGATGAGGGTTTATATAACAGTAAATAGATGTTTATACTTTTTTACTAGCATATATATGGGATTTTTTTGGACCTCGGCTCCTAATATGTGTAAATTCGATTGATTATTTTGAACTACTAGAATTGTAGTCATACACAGGAAACATATTTTGGTGGTGTTTACATTTGCTGGCAAATTTTTTAAAAATTGGCCTATTGCACACTTACAAAAAACCAAGTTTGAGCATAATGGTTTCTTGAATCTTGTATACACTACATGAACATTGATCCTTAGTGCAAATTTGAAAAACTTGTTGACAAATTGGAATTGCTATGCATAAGTGTTAGATTGAGCATTTTGACTTAAGGTTTAGCTTAATGATTTTTGACTAGAAAGTAACACATTTACATTGTTTCACTTTTGAATCATGTAGCTTTGGATTGGGTACTAGAAGCCTTAAACCTCTTGTGAGGGTCTCAACAGAGATGGAAAAGATTGGATATTTGAGAATTTGTCCATTTTACAAAGGAAATGCTGCCCAAATTTGTACTTGTTAGAGATTGGTAAAGTACAAGATGAAATAATACATAGCATAATTTTTGAACTTGTTTTCCTTTTTGGCACCGTTATCCTCCTGTGAGGATCTCAATAGAGACGGCTTTTGACTGGAAATATGAAATTCTATCCGCTATGAGGTTCGGCATGATGACTTCAAGCTAACTGAGAACCTGACCAAGATTATAAAGTTACTTTTGTATACATGGATGGAGACCCTAAACCTTAAAGAAAACTCTAAAATTCATTTTACTGAACGAGGCTTAAAAGCATTGCGTGAACTCATACTTTTTGTGGTTGACAGTAGTTTGTTAATGGAATGCCGGTTTTTTTTTAACTCTTAACTCAATGACACCATTGTTGGTGGTAAAAGAAACATAAAATACTTTTTGTTGAATAGAAACATAATTTTCTAAATTAGTGTTAGTGTTGTACTTTGAAAACAGCCCAATGCGTTAAAAAAGGGCCTTAATCCTCACGTGAGGGTCTCGAATGAGATGGCATTTGACTGTTTTGAAAATTGATTCAAATTACAAAGGAGATGCTGTTCTATTTTTTCTGAAAATAAATATTGTAAACATTGTCGCAAATAAATGGCTCATTTTTTTAAACTTCGTAATTGATCTAGGTCATGTTGTTAGTTTTTGTTGTAATTTTTGACACCAATAACAAGGGGAGTGAGGCGTTGACACCTGTCTTCCCAAGTAATGAAAGTTTTTACACTTGTGTTTCTTGGATGGTGACAGGTAAGAGATTCTTTCCTTGGGATTACAAGGACAACTGTATCAATTAAAGAAGATTGTCCAATTTAATAGCTGGATCCTTCTCCATGTAGATGTAGTGGAAGCTAATCCCAAAGGGTGGACACACATAGATACAACATTAAGATATCAAATTGTAATGATCAAAAATCAAAATTTGATATAAAAGACTATATTATCCATTAGATACAGAATGTTGTATTGGTGTATATGAAATGTTAATTGAGTTTTATGACATCTTGTTTAAAGTTTTTGTTATTTAATATATTATTTAATACTATTGTCTAAGTATGGTTCAATTATGAGGGGATTTTCATACTTAAACACACACTCTCTTTCCCTACTATTCTTTGGTCGGACTAGTGCCATACTTAACAATTGGAATTAGATTATATATTAAATAATGATGTAGCTACTCCAATTTATCCTGACTTCAATCAAACGGTTTTTGTCAAGATATGGATATTCTTATCTTTAGAATTGGATTGCTTACTCTTTGATATAGTTATTCCTAATTAGATACTCCGATTTATCCGAAAATTAATCAAAAGATTTTTGTAAGGATATGGGTTTTGGAACCCTAAAAAGGGAGTATAATTTAAGGTTACTTATTGCTTGATTGGTTATAGACCTAAAATAGTGAGCTATTACCCCTTTTTTTACAAGAAAAAGGAATGATAATCATGAGATATTCTAACCATATGGATAGGGGTGGTCTTGCAGTTGATCTTTGTCTTGCAGGGTGTTTGACTAGAAGGATAATTATCAGATATTCCAATCATATGGATGGAGGTGGCTGTGCAGTTGATCTTTGTCTTTCAGGATCATAATATATTACAATATGCTGACATATGGTGACCACATCAGGCTGATATATTGGCAAGAAACATGGAAGTCCAGGTATGTATATTTCATATTACCATATTTTCCTCCTAGGAGGTTCCCTTTTTCGGATAACAATTTGATATTCACATATCAAACCCCTTTCAACACAACACATATGAGTGATGTATAAACATTGAATCTTTACAAGAAGCATTTAGTGCAATTGGTGGGGGATAGGTCCACTTGGTGGCCTATCCTCCACCAAGTGGATCTCTCCTCAGGGATGGGGGATGGCCACACACACACACACACACACACACACACACACACACAAATTCAAACATGACAATATATGGTTTTACACTTAAAAGATGAGAGTTGTCTGTCTCTTCTGGTTTGGAATCCCTATCATGTATCTTTGTTAAGGTTTGGTAGCCTATACCAATCTTCGTTCATGTTCCATGCTCAAAATTTTTGCCTCTGTATATTATGACATAGTTGCCAAATATATATCTTGTTGTCTACTTCTCTTGCCACATTGTCTGACAGTAGGGATCACACACATTCTATTATTCCCAAACCATGCTCATAGCACCTCTTTATTTATATATAAAGCATGATATACTTGTACATTTGGCACATCTCTTGATCATGTGGCATATGAACACTAGTGGCTACTACTAGGTTGATTTTACTTGTACATGGCTTTCAGAAACATCACACAATCCCTCCTTTTGCGTACAGATACTATGGTCAAAGCCCTTAAATCTACATTCTCTCTAGTAGTCGAGAAGCTATAATCTTATACTATCATCAATACAATATAGTAATCCATGATGGAGTCTTCACACAAAATTAATTCTCTTTGAATGTTGCCTTGGCTTTCCAACATCACACTATTACTCGTATGTAAGGTTGGATACTAGCTAACTTCTAGCATTTTTGCTATATTCCTCTTTACCGCAAGCTGGCAGCTTATAAGATTGGCGCATCTACAACTGTCTTGATGCGTGATGTAGGCAATCCATAAATACCTACTGTTTCACAAACCTTGTGTGTACTATTTAACACTATCTACATGGTTTCCACCTAAACTAACCTAACCCAATTGAACTTGTGTTCCTTCGATCCGCTTGCATGGAAGACTCTTTCTTTTTTTAGATCGTGTGCCAAAACTACTTGCATTATTGCGCTCAACCGCCTCAGTACAGGTCTTCACATATTCTCCTCCCTTGTTGCGTACTCACACACACAGTAGGCCACACATGAGTGCAGGTATGCTTGAGCCTCCGCTTGATTGAAGTCAGGTATCATACATTTTGGCATTTGAGGAATTTAATGAACCTCCTATAGGAGTTGATGGGTCTGTCGATCAGTAGGAAGACCTCATAGTTTCAAACCTAGAACTTGCAATGTTGTAGTACCTACCTTTTCCCACTTTTAGAAGGTTGTTCTACCTACTCCCTCTTTCACCATTCTTTTCGACCAACAATATCTTATGCTTTTATACTCAACCTTAGTTGGGATTCTGAGTGTCGTGCTTACCCATGGTTTTACCTCACTGCATACAACATCCCTCTGTGCCAGTTCTATCCTTGCAACTTTCAATTTACGTCACTGCATATCAATCAACATGGGTCGCCCATGTCTGCTGAACCCACCCATGGGTCTCTCAAACTAGCTTGCTGTCTCCTTTTCTCCTTGATCCTTGTCTCACAGACACATACGATACAATTTGTGTATATCTCTCTATCTCTATAGCGCACACGTGCGCCCACACACACACACACACACACACACACACACACACACACACACACACACACACACACAATAAACTGAAAAAGACCTCATGTACAAAAATGCATCACATACATGCACACATACCCATGTTCTATAGAGAGTGAGTTACACCATCACCAATTTTTTTACTATTATTATATGAAATTGTATCAGTAAATTTTAAACTTATATCAATTTATTTGATTCACAAAAAATGGTGAGAGTATGATTTGCGCGCGCGCACACACACACACACACACACACACACACACACACACACACACACACACACACACACACACACGCTCACTCTCAAAGTTAGGAGATCCCCCCTCCCCCCCTTTTTTTGGGTGGGTATCTTATTATTATTTGCTTAAAATGTTTTTTGGGTGTGACTCTCACCCAACCCTCAAATTTGAATGGTGGCCCTAGTTTGCATTTTGAAGGCTCATTAAAACTACCTTTTCACTAGATGCACAAAAAAGAACGTCATATAAGTGTCATATAAGTGCAGCCGTTCAAGGCCTTGAGAAAGCTCTCAATTTCTTTCTATACAAATTGGAAAGGTACAAATAAGATATCCAAATACTTTTTTGAAAATCTTTCACATGTAGTGGCTTCAAGGCCTTGAGAAAGCTCTCAATTTCTTTCTATACAAATTGGAAGGGTACAAATAAGATATCCAAATACTTTTTTGAAAATCTTTCACTTGTTTTAAAATGTAGGGCTGCATTGACAAGGAAACATGTAGGACCATCACCTATACTTTTTCTTTTCAAACAAAGACAAAAGATGGTAAAATACTTTCCCTACCCTCTAAAAACTTCTCCCACTAGCTCTCATGCACACCATACAAAAGAAGTTTTGGACACACACACACACACACACACACAACTCTCTCCTAGGCATTGATTTTTAAATAAAAGGGTATTGCTAAAAGAGGAGGAAACGGATTGCAGCTTTGTTGTCTTTTGTCATTCTCTCTCCTTCTCACATGTACACACACACACACTCTCACAATATTGTCTCTATGCAAAACAGAAATTGGTGTATCTAATAATAGGTCACTCTACTCTTCAACAGATTGAGGACATATGAGGATAAAAAGAGAAGAAGAGTGATGGCTGCCTACCAAGAGAGCCTTGAGTATACACAAGCTTGAGTTGTACTACACAGTAGAGCTTGAAAGACTATTTTCTTACTTTCAGTTTAGCATAATTCTATGATAGCTACATATGTTGAGAAGCCAATCAAAGTATAAATTGTAGCACTATATCAATCATCAAGGTACCCTTGGACATCATAGTCTTGGAGGTGATTTGCAACATGGCATTACTTCTTGCCACAACTTCACAGGTGTTGTTTAATTCATCGTTTTGTCATCAATTTTAAATATGGTGAAGAAATTGTTGCAATTTTTGTACAAATGTTTTCATATGTATTCACACACCCATAGGTACATACATGCGTGTGCATGTATGTGCGCATGCACACTTGCACACACACACACACACACACACACACACACACACACACACACAAAAGCAAATCAAAACACACCCTCACTTGAAAATACACTATACCTATAAAAATGCATGCACATGTATAAAATCCTGTGCGCATGTGCGTTCGTGTGTGCACGTGTGCACACACAATCACTCATTCAAATGTAAGTAAGCAAAGCTAGAGATTATAACTAAATATACTTCTAATCGATATGTGCGCGTGCGTGCGTGCACACACACACACACACACACACACACACACAAACAAACAAACACACGGTAAGAAATTTTGACATAAGTGCATATGTATATTGGTTTATTTGTTACATCCATACAATGAAATGTAGGGTTTTGTGATAAATACAATAGGGATTATATACTACAAACGTGGTGATGGTTTTAAATCTATAAGTTTCATGGACACACCCTCTACATTTATAGATACATGCATATTCACAATAATATTTTTGTTGTGAATTCAATGTTTTGAGAAGATGTTCTCAACTTGTGTGATTACAAAATGAGAGATTGTTGGGAGTTAAAACTCATTTCTATTAAATGGTGATTATTTTTTTCTTTCTCCTTCTCTCTCTCTCTCTCTCTCTCTCTCTCTCTCTCTCAATGGATAATTTACCTCATTATTGGAGAATGCAAGATGCTACGCATTGCTAGATGTGACAACTATAACATGTGGATGGGGGGCGCTTTACACTTGTCACCCATTCAATACATGATTAATTCTAACTATGTGTTGTCTGGTTGGTTGGCAGGTGAGTCTCTCATCCCTCAGCTAGGAATGCTTGTGGCAGAAAGCATCTCCTACAAAATCCAATTTCTTTGTGAATTTATCTTTGTAAAGCTGATTAATGCTATGTTTTTTTGTAATTTATGATCATAAAGATAATTTATTTTGTATTGAAACTTCAATCTAAATTGTACTTAAACATATGATTCCAATTGTGGTTGTATTAAAACATAAAACACACACACACACACACACACACACACACACACACACACACACACACACACACACACACACACACACACACACACACACACACACAAAGTGGGCAGATTTCTTGCATGAACGGATCCTGGACCGATATGATCCAAAAGCTCATATGAGAATAGCTATAAAACCAATTCTGGTGGTTACCTTTTGAACATATTACAGTCATCGGTGGTAATTGAGGTACCCACAATGCTACATAAGGAGAATGCAACCTTTGGGTATACTTAAAAACTGGAGAATCCCACACAGGTATGTGCACTGGCACGTACTCTCAGTAAATTCTGGCTTTTTAATCACTCTTTATTTAATGATGTGTTGTTTCCTTGAGCTGATTAGGCTCCTTACAAATTGTATGCTGTAAACCTTGATTTATTAATAACTGAAAGTTATGAAAGCATGGTATGTATATAAAAATCATGCCTCAAAACCATAGATGAGGGTTCATATAATAGTAAATAGATGTTTAGACTTTTTTATTGGCATATCTATGGGAATTCTTGGGGCCTCGGCTCCTAATATATGTAAATTCGATTGATTATTTTGAATTACTGCAATTGTAGTGATACACAAGAAATGGATTTTGGTGGTGTTTACATCTGCTGGCATTTTTTTGAAAATTGGCCTGTTGCACACTTACAAAAAACCGAGTTTGAGCATAATGGTTTCTTGAATCTTGATACACCACATGAACATTGATCCTTAGTGAAAATTTGAAAAACTTGTTGACAGATTGCAATTGCTATGCATAAGTGTTAGATTGAGCATTTTGACTAAGGGTTAGCTTGATGGTTTTTGACTATAAAGTAACACATTTACATTGTTTCACTTTTGAGTCATGTAGCTTTGGATTGGGTACTAGAAGCATTAACCTCTTGTGAGGGTCTCAACAGAGATGGAAATGATTGGATATTTGAGAATTTGTCCATTTTACAAAGGAAATGCTGCCCAAATTTGTACTTGTTAGAGATTGGTAAAGTACAAGATGGAATAATACATAATATAATTTTTGAACTTGTTTTCCTTTTCGGCGCCGTTAACCTCCTGTGAGGATCTCAATAGAGATGGCTTTTGATTGGAAATTTGAAATTTTATATGCTATGAGGTTTGGCATGATGACTTCAAGTTGACTAAGAACCGGACCAACATCATAAAGTTACTTTTGTATACACGGATCGAGACCCTGAACCTTAAAGAAAACTCTAAAATTCATTTTACTAAATGAGGCTTAAAAGCATTGCGTGAACTCATACTTTTTGTGGTTGACACTACTTTGTCAATGGAATGCCGGTTTTTTTTCTCTAACTCTTAATTGAATGACACCATTGTTGGTGGTAAAAGAAACATAAAATACTTTTTGTTGAATAGAAGCATAAATTTTTAAATTAGTGTTAGTGTTGTACTTTGAAAACATCCCAATGCATTAAAAAAGGGCCTTAATCCTCACCTGAGGGTCTCGGATGAGATGGCATTTGACTGGACTTTTGAAAACTGATTCAAATTACAAAGGAGATGTTGTTCTATTTTTTTGGAAATAAATGATGTAAACATTGTTGCAAATAAATGGCTCATTTTTTTAAAACTTCAGAATTGATCTAGGTTATGTTGTTAGTTTTTGTTGTAATTTTTGACACCAATAATAAGGGGAGGGAGTCGTTGACACGTGCCTTCCCAAGTAATGCCAGTTCTGACAGGCTTGTGTTTCTTTGATGGTGACAGGTAAGAGATTCTTTCCTTGGGATTACAACGACAACTGCAACAATAATAGAAGATTGTCCAATGTAATAGCTGGATCCTTCTCCATGTAGATGTAGTTGAAGCTAATCCCAAAGGTTGGATACATAGAGATACAACATTAAGATATCGATTTGTAATTATCAAAGATCCAATTTTTGATCTAAAAGATTGTATTATCCATTAGATACATAATGTTGTATTGGTGTATATGAAATGTTAATTGAGTTTTATGACATCTTGTTTAATTTTTTTGTTATTTAATATATTATTTAATACAATTGTCTAAGTATGGTTCAATTATGAGGGGATTTTCATACTTTTACACACACACACACACACACACACACACACACACACACACACACACACACACACACACACACACACACACACACACACACAATTGTTTTTCGTAAATCTTGATTTAATTTACAAATGGGAAACCTCAAAGCAAGGAAAACCCACAATAAAGAAGAGATACAAAAGACGGAGCATTATGAGGCTCCGAAAACTAAAAACTATCAAAGTAAATCTTGTAAGCTTCAAGAAAAATGTCTACCACATCATAACAAAAGTGAAGTAAGGGAAAGGGTCAATTTCTAGGGCATGAAACAACTACCGAGAGCTAGGTTGGTGCCATATGGTCCACATAACCCAAAATTTGACCCAATTGAAGAAGAACTCAAAAGGAGACTGTGGCATTTGGAGAGCTCCAAAAATCTAGAACCGTCTACGAAAGATTTTGGAGGGGAAACAAAGATGTAGAGCAGAGGACACTTGCTTGATGAAATTTGGGAGCAACAAAACCAAATCAAATATGTAATAATCTCATTAGTCCCATGACATCGGACACAACGAGAGGAGGCAATGTGTTGCACGTGCAACAAAGTACCAATCAGTAGAGCACCCACCATGCATCACCATAAGAAAATGCACTCTTTGAGAGGTAGGCAATTCTTCCAAATGCAAGACATAATTCTTTGCAACCACAATTGACACTTGGATAGTGACCACATCTGATTTCTTTGGGAGACAATCCATGCATTTGACTGCAACAAAGC
This sequence comes from Adiantum capillus-veneris, assembly GCF_014529385.1. Lineage (NCBI taxonomy): Eukaryota > Viridiplantae > Streptophyta > Polypodiopsida > Polypodiales > Pteridaceae > Adiantum > Adiantum capillus-veneris. Next base: position 33,571,133 of record NC_140951.1, read on the forward strand.
ATAAACTAACACAACCAATATGCAATCCACGACGAGATGCCAATCGGAAATCCAAGAATCCCCACATAATGGAGGCACTAGAGAAACATCAGCAAAAAAATGCTAAATGTGATGCCACAAAGGCCAATAATGAGGTCTCAGCTCATAATAAAGAGCGATAGCAAGAAAGGAAAGAACCTAGTCCGAGTCATCCACCATGTGATGAACCTAGCAAATACCTTTTCATGAAAGAAAGTATGCTCGTCAAGGAGAGTGCTGAACCATAGTAAGAGAGAACACTATACTTTTGTGGATGATCTCCGGCCGAAGTGAGTTACCTTGGGAGGACTGGTGACCATGCTAGGACAAGTAAGAGGTAACAACCTTCCAATCAACCACAAGAGACAAAGTGAAGGGACATCCTTAAATATGGCCATCAAGCTGCCAAAAGACAACATACCAAAATGAAGGTACTAGTGATTATCAAAAGAAGGTGTGACAATACCACCACATAAATGTGAAACCATGAGCATCCAAGGCTATTGCTGTTCCACCAAAATGGGCAAGAACATAGCTTTCGGGCCAAAACATGTCGACATAAATCCAAAATGTTAATCCTTCCCAATCACTTAGGTGTGTATAACTTATCCATGTATAGAAACCCCTTCCTGTGGGAGGATGTGCACCAATAAAAATTCTCCAGTATACAAGACATAAGGGACCCAAGACATCGCTGAGGCCATGATAAAAGCAATACATAGAACTGCACATAAGCCATCATAATGCATTGGACAATTCAGAGGTGCACATGCAATGGCCAGGTTCATAATTTCCAATGACTGATCTTTAAGTGCAATCTTTGGAGTACCCAATCTAGTTTCTACACTACAAACACATTCCAATCGATCAAATATCTTACATGATGTAGTATGGCATTCAAGGATGAGGTACTATGGCATGAGGGGGAAGAATCTCCCCTAGCCATATAAGCTCATGCTAATCAAATTCATTTAGAGGCAATAACTTTGATTTAGACATGCAGTCTAACTTCCAAACCAAATAAATTTAGAGCATACATAATCTGTTGCACATCCTCCTCATGGTTCTTGGGCATGAAAATTAAGTCATTAGCATAGGCCCGCCCTATAAATTGTTTCCCAAAAGGTAGAGCCACACCATGCAAATGGCTAGAGGAAGGGAGGGCCTCAAGGTGCAACAACAAGGCATGAGAAGCAATTGCATAAAGCAAACCACTAAGAAGACACCCTTGTTTGATTGAATGCCATAGAGCCCAAGCACTTGTGAGAAAACCACCCGAAAACCTACAAAAGTGCTTTGAGCATACAAGAGAAAGACCACTTGTGAGATTTTTGGCCCAGAACTTAGCCTTTGCATTGCTTGTGCAATATAATCCCAAAACATAGTATCAAAGGCCTTTTCAATGTCAACTTGCATGACAATACATCTGGTTGAGTGTATTTTGCATATTCCATGCGAATAATGACCATCCTAGGATTGATAAATTCATCAATTTATAAAGCACCAACTTAAGAGTGATGGGCTTCCATTGAGAAAATTGCTCACAAAAAGCATGCTTTGGCAATACCTTTAGGAGCTCTTCCTTTCACGAAAGGGGGACATCTTTTTTTTTCCATGTTGTTGGAGAGGGGGAAATGGTACACACCCAGAACACTCATTAAAGAATCTCTATGACCTAGGGTATCCACAACATCCCAATCCTCTAAAAAACACCTTAAAAAACACACTTCTTCACTAGTATACACTTGGTTGTACATAGTCCAACACACCCACATGCTCTCGAGATCAACACTCCACACTCATTCTATAATGCAATTATCCCTTGGATTACTATTGCACATAAAACCTTTGTGTGTGTGTGTGTGTGTGTGTGTGTGTGTTGTGTGTGCATGCACCAAAGATGGCCAGAGGGGGCACCAAACACACACATGCTAGCACCATGACACAAGAGAGAAAAATAAGAAAAGGGGGGGCATGGGCAATGACATCGAAAATGGCTATGGAAGCTTGATCTTTTTAAAAGCTTGTGCAAACTTTTCCTTCACAACACCATCGGCTATTTTTTGCAACTCTCAGAAAAAAGTCCTCTAAATGCTCCTTCTCTACTATTTATAAAGTTTTGCTATCCATTTTTGGCAAATGGGTGGGCACTAGACAAGTGTCCCATTTCCTTTTTTTGAAGCTCTACATGCATAGAGATTTATATTTTGGGTTGAGATCTCAGTGCCTGGATCTTTCTCCTCTTCATTGTCATTGGACACCCCCCCCCCCCCCCCCCCCCCCCCCGCGAGCACTAGTGCTAGTGCTAGTGGGATAAGGGTGCACCTCTATTCCACCAAAATGCCCCCCCTCATGTGAATCACCCCCATATGGGGATGCTTGCCTACCACATCATTGCCAAAGACAACCATCACTATAGTTGCACACAACATCACCATGCAACGCACATCCACCCATGCAGCCCTCTTAGATGGGAGGGGGGAGGGAAGCATTAACCTCTCTCTCCTTTCCTCTTGGATGCTCAAATGAAGGAACTCACTCAATGCATATACACTTTGTAGCTTGCTTGTAGACTCATATGTGGGACACTTTGTTTACCATGTGGAATCCCCTCAGGCATTGCACTCCCATGGGATTAAAAAACCAGGGAAATTTTGAAAAGACTTTTTTTTGGGTGTCACGTATGAACCGCAATAACTTTATGCTCATGTGCATGATGGTCGACCTATAAAGCCATGGTGAAACTCCACAATGTAGAATACAAAACTTTTAATTTCCTCTACATTTTGATACTTTTGAGATCGCAAACTAGGGATCCCAAAATAGGGGTGTAACTTGGTGCCTGCAACTCTGATTAGTGATCTGTCACTTTCGAATGGCTTCATATGCCTCACACTACCCCTGAAAACCCTAGCAAGGTTGCGAATGGCATGCTTATGGAGGTAGTAAAAAAGGTGAAGAGCTAGCTCCAGCCTAGGGTTTGGCGTACAGTTAATCTTTGTTAGCACTTCATCTACAAGCTGCTCTTGGTTTACAACTACTTCTCCTTTCGGTGCTGTCTTAGAAGACTTGCTTCCACTTTGTTGCGAAGATGAATCGTCGTCAAGGTCCTTGAACTCCCCCTCTTTGTAGACCACGCAATTGTCCACAAGGTAAAGAGCCTCCTTGGTCAATTCATTCAACGTCGTGCTCCTCTTCATATGTAAGTCTTTCTGGAGATCCGCATTCCTTAGTCCTTGGATGAATATAAGCATAAGTCTGGACTGAGCTGGTAGTTCTTCCACAGGACAGAACTTAACATATCTTTTTAGTCTTAGGGCTGCCTTTTGTACAGATTCTCCATCTTTCTGTTTGAATTTATGGATTTGTGAGAAGGTATTATGAGCTATCCCCCTTTGTGAGAATTCCTCGATAAATTATTCAAACACTTCCTCCATAGACTCAAAGTCTCTACGCTCTACAGAGTCAAACCAAGTAGCAGCGTCATCCTCTAGGGTTAGTCCAAACCCTGCAAATTGGGTAGGGAAGTCTAGCACGTCTTCAGCTCTAATTACACGCACAAAGGCTGCTACATGATCTCTTGGGTCTCTGTTTCCTGTGTATTTCTTGTTTACCCATTTTTGCACTTGAGAAGGTCTAATTCTACGATGGTCTACAAACCTCATCATTGGATCTCCACGTCCTAATCGATATACCTCCTCAAGTCTTCTGTAGTAAGCTGGTTCCTCTCCCAGTGGTGCTCCTAAGCCATAATTTCTAATAGTTCTCGCCAGAGATGGTTCATCTCTTCGAACTCATTCTAAGGGTGGCCCTCCAGGCTCTGTTGACCCTTGATTCTTTGGCTTACTCTCTCCTTGATACCTTGAATAGAGTGGTGGTTCTTGAAAATCCCTTAGCCCTCGTGCGGCTTGATAACCATCTCGGTTTCGGTCTTGCTCCATTGTTGTCGGCTGTGGAAGCCATGCCTGCAATGATGGTTGGTTTGCTGGGTTGGTTTTGGTTGTTGAATGCCTGCGGCTGGCTAGAGGCTATACCTAGAAGACCTTGTAGTTAAGCAACGATAAAAGGAATTGCGCATGAAATCATTGCCTGACTTATTTCCTTTTCTTTAACCCCCCAAAGTCTTTTCACATTGTTTTAATTGCGCATGAAATCATTGGTTGTTGAATGCCTGCGGCTGGCTAGAGGCTATACCTAGAAGACCTTGTAGTTAAGCAACGATAAAAGGAATTGCGCATGAAATCATTGCCTGACTTATTTCCTTTTCTTTAACCCCCCAAAGTCTTTTCCTTGTCGGCTGTGGAAGCCATGCCTGCAATGATGGTTGGTTTGCTGGGTTGGTTTTGGTTGTTGAATGCCTGCGGCTGGCTAGAGGCTATACCTAGAAGACCTTGTAGTTAAGCAACGATAAAAGGAATTGCGCATGAAATCATTGCCTGACTTATTTCCTTTTCTTTAACCCCCCAAAGTCTTTTCACATTGTTTTAATTTTGATGTGTGTGCTTATTTTGTATGCCTTGGGTTTTTTGCTTTTCAAGGAAAAGCGCCCACACTGGGAACCTCTAGGGCTCTAGTACCATAGGCAATACATGTGAGTGGAGTACCAAATGAAGCTGAGATTTCTCTTCCAGCTTAAGATTTTACATAATGGCACTTTGATTGTTTTGTTTGTTCGTTTTCAGCATTTTAATTTTGTAACTTTGGGGGGTCATATAACGTTGTTACCCTCCCCAGGCTCATCACACTAGTAAACTCCCTTTATAATACTTAAGTTAAAGGTCAATAGGGACTAAGCCAACTAGAAAGCCCTAGTACATTTCACACAATGCTGCCTAAATTAGACTAAGAACCTAAGTAACCATTGCTAATTAGGAAGGCATTCCCCATGGTATTAAGAGAAGATCTCTAACACCTAGCTTGGTCAAACTAGCTTAGTCGGACTGCTTGATTTTTAAACCTAGCCTAAGTGATTATGATAAAAAATTACATTGAATTAAATGTTTGATACTAAGCAAATACACTGAATATTATGCTACAATCACAATTGAAGCAGAAAAATATGGATGCAAAAAGATAAGGGGCAATGCTAATGGACAAGAAACACCTGTTTGTGTTGATGGTCGCGCTTGATTTGAAGTGCGAACGAGATTCCATGAAGGTCCAAATCCTAACCACAACAACACGTTCCTGTACACATGAGGAAACACAAAGAATACCTCTAGGAGGCACATCAGTGGGAAGAAGAACTTTGCTAATCACTAAACTCTAAAACAGAAACACTCCTATGGTACTAATCCTACCTACCCTCCATCACTTGAGTGATGTGGATCAAAGGTGCTTTATGACATAGGTTTCTGTTTCAGTGTACCGGATGTGAATGTGTAGGTCGGGGTCAATGTTTTGACTTTTATTGTGCATACTCGTTTGCTAATTGCTCTGCTCTTTATTATTTTTGTTTTTTGTGACTATAAGGCTTTATATATACATTCCCTAAGATTGGGAGATTGAGAGGTCAGGGAGGAAGGTTGAGAGGGGAGTGAGTGAATGATGAATGTCAGCAAACACTCCCCCCTTCCTTGGGTAGATCATACCGTTTGAAATGTGCTCGTCACCCTTTGAAACCAATTGTTCCAGTTGGTAATAGGTGAGGATTTTTGCCAGTAGCTTTTTATTACCTTAGGTGCCTCGTCGAGTTGTAAGGGTGGTAAGGTACTCTCCCAGGATTGAACTTGAAGTGGTTCATCAGGTGATTCTTGAACACTGGGAGGTGTGGATTCCTTTGTAACTTTATGGAGGTCCACTATTGTAGGTGGAGGCTGTGGAGAATATTTTACCTCTATGGATGCATTACATGAGGAGCTAGAAGCTTCATGGGACTCCCCCCTTCCTGATCTAGGTGAAATAAATCGTTATTTCTTCGATACCCAAACTAGCTCTGGAGCGGGTGTGTAGCATTCTGTGATTTTTTTCTTTCCGCGATCGTTGATTCATTTTGGAGCTACAAGATTGGGCTCACATGGGTCAAGTGGCCGGTAAGAACACAATCTACGTTTTGGCACCCAGATTTGATCATTTCCTTCATAGTAGCCTTGGGCTTCCAATAGTTGTTTAGGAATCCAACACCACGTTTTCTTACATTTCTTGGAGCAAGTGGGACGTTTCTTATGAGGCTCTGTTTTTTAGCATCAGCCATAGTCACTAAAGAAGCTTTAGGGACCCACTTGTACGTTTTCTTTGTTATATTACGATGAGTCTTGTGAGAAGCTATATGTATTGCTTGTAGCATATTTAAGGGTACGGACATTTTATCCCCCTCAAGTGTAACCCAGGTCGTCCCCCTGTTTCCCCAAGTGTGTCTATGGTTGCCTCTAGGTGGACCCAATCCACATTGTCCGACTCAGTCATCCCAGGTAGTACATCCATATAAGGAGAATCTTCCCCAACATCAGTGTCCGCTTTACACGTGTAACAATACTGCAATGGGGCCAAGTGAATTGTGGTGTCAGATCTATGATCAATTATAAACCTGTTTCCTAAAGGATGTGCTCGACCAGTTACAAGATCCACTCGAATGACAGAATCTTGGAACTGCAAGTAGACATGGTTTTTAGACCAGTCATGCACCACTTTTCCTTCCCTCATGAAAGGACGTCTGAAGATCATCTCCGATGCCATAGTGTGTTTGGAGAAATCCATAACAATGAAGGTAATTCTTATTTTATGTCCAAAGACCTTGATCTTGAGATCTTCTAGCATCCTAATAGGTTTAACAATAGACCCATTGGCCATCTTCACTACTATGGTTGTGGTCACAAGGTGAGCTCTTCCCACAGTTTCCTAGCAATTTTTAGTCACAATGCTAACCCCAGCGCCACCATCAAGGATTCCCTTCATAGTTAATCCCTTAGTAGTGATTGGTATGGTCGCATTGGATTCATCACCCTCAAAGTATTCTCCCAACTTCTTAACAAGTATTTCTATAACAAGGTTCTCATCTAGGTTGGGTTGTGGATCTAAGTGTTCTCTACTATTGGCATCTCCCCAGCTCCATCCATTTGGGCAAATTGTGGTAGCCCAAACTTCAGCTCTCCATTGAGGAAGGATCGAAGAGCTAAGACTAGCTCAGGGTCTTTATATAGTTTGGACATGATGGTGGTTCTAACTTCTGAAGACATGAAATCCATCAATTTGGCAATGTTTAACGGCACCTTTTGGCCTTGAGTCCCTTGACGTGGGGAAGATGGGATCTCCATTTCTTCGATAGGATCAAGTAGTTCCTCTGTAAACATTCTTTCCATCAAGAAGTGAGTACGTCCACTTTCCCATGACTTTAAGTCACTTTCTTCTTGGATGACACTAGGTATGGCTAAGGGTCTATGGACTTGGTGAGGTTGTTGTTGCATAGGGAACACGGTGTCTGTAATCTGGATTTGCCTAGGTGCTGGTTCTAGATCCCTTTGGGTATCTTCTACCAAACTCCTTAATTGTTTGACTCGCTCAATCTCCTCTGTAGGGTTTGGATAAGTTCCTATCTTCTTCTTGGATCCTGGACATTGTGGCTCATGAAGATCTTCCTTGTTGGTTTCTATCTTAGTGGTCATTTTGCTCTCCATGGTTTCACCTGAATCAGAATCCTCTTCAGCGTCGTTCATATATGCGGGGTCGTCACCAGTCCCTATGTTGGTCTTTGAACTGGGTTTTGACTTCGCTGCTTTTTGCAATCTCTTCCTTTGTGTTTTCTTCTTTCTCTCAGATGGGGCAATTGATGCCATGTCTCTTTCCTCAAGAATATAATTTTGTTTTTGGAGCATCGATCGTGTGAGTACGTTTACTGGTACCACAAGTGTACTTTGTGATGGCTCCTCGATAACTTCAATCAAGTTTAATGGCGTGATCTTCGGTGCATTTGGATTATTTGGACATTGGGCAATCAAATGATCTATGCCACATCGATTACACATGAGTATCGGCATTGTAGACGTGCTCGCTTGATTGGTTTGCATTAGTGTGGCATTCTTTTGTAGCCTAATAGGACACTCGGCTACACGATGTGGACCTCCACACTCATAGCATTGAAGAGGTGGTCTCTTAGCAGTGTAATTGATATTTTGGCCTCTTGCCGCAAGAGCAGCTACTTGATATATATGTTTGACTTGTACCCAATAGTCCTCCATGTAGTATTGTGGACTTTCTTCAAGCACATCCATCCCATAGGCAATATTAGGATCTATATCTTCCTCACAGCCTTCCAAACAAGCAATAGATGACTCACAACCCACTTGATTCACAGAAGTGATTCTCGGATGTGGTGGTTGTGGTCCTAGCACTGGAGGTGGTAAGGGTGTTGTTTGAACAACATTTTGGGCCCTAGGGACCATGTGTTGTGCTGTTTGTTCAAGAGGTGGAGCCGGCATCAATGCAGGCACTCGAGGTGTTTCTGTCCATTCTAAGGTTGTTCTATTGGCCATCGCGCGCTTAAATACTATGCAATCCTTAGATTGATGACCATATCTTCCAGAGGCATTGCAATTCCCATTGAATTTTACTCTAAAAGTAGGGCATTCACTGGTACTATGTGATCCATAGCATACTGAGCATCATTGTTTCTCCCTTCTTGGATACATATGATTGTTTTGCGGAGCAGGATTGTCTCTAAGACTCTCTTGAATAGCCTTGGTGAGATCTGCTAAAGTCATCTCAGATATCTTTGGCTCCTTAGCAATAGGCTTTTGGGTCATTGGCTGATACCCTGATGCTTGCGAGCTAATAGATTTAGGCTCAACAGACACTCTTTCTCCTTGAATCATTAAATTATCCTCCAATTGGATCGCATTGGTGGTGACTGCTTCCCAAGTGATGATACCTCTAACGACTAGGCCATTGTAGATATCCTCATGTCGTAATCCTCTAATGAATCTATCAAGCAATTGGTTATTGTTGAAGCGCTCATTTGGATTACAACGGGAATTCAAATGCTTGAAGCGACTAATAAAGTCTCTCACCGACTCTCCTTCCTCTCGTTGGGCTTTCTGGAGCTGAGAGGCTACACCCCAAAGTACTCCCTCTCGTATGTATTCTTTCAAGAACAGTCTCCTAAGAGTAGGGTAAATCGTTTTTTCTTCCACCCTTAGGGTTCTATACCAATCCACTGCCTTCCCACTTAAGGTTAGGCTTAAAGCATTACTCTTATGCAGGTCATTGTGTTCTCCTAGAGAATTGCATATTTGTTCAAACACTTCGATATGCTTTCTCACATCCCTATCTCCACTAAATTTTTATGTGAGCTTGGCTATTTCTTTAGCCTTACTTCTAGGCTCTCTATCAGGCGCCTTACGCATATTCTCAGCAATAGGTCGACCAATAGCTTGAGCAAATGTTGCCAAGTCACCTAAGTGAGCAGGCACCGTGGGTGAAGGCGCTCCAAAGACTACATGTGGAGTAGGTATTGGCATTGGGCTTGGCGCATAGGAAGCCCTTGGGTTCCACGTTTGGTATGATGGTGTGCCATGTGGTGGCCCAAATTTCATATGTGTGGCCCTAGACATAGCAGACGTCGGATGTGACATGCTAATGCTAGCCGGTATGGTCCCATGGAAATAAGAGCTTGGGTGTTGTGGTTGTGGAGCATAGGTAGTTGAAACAATGAGAGGAGTAGGGACTACATGAGTACGAGGACCCATGGGTGTATACGATTGGTACACACTTGTAGGTACTGTTGCAGGCATTTAGCTACCATGTAGTGGTGCTTTACTAACAAATGAGGTCTATGGCGTGTTTCTCGGCATGCCCATCATTGGGGTAGGCATGTAGGCCATGGTGTCATCAAGGGAAAGATGAGCTAGACTTGGAAAGGTAAAGCTATCACTTGTGGGCTTAGATTGCACCGAGACTCCTCGAGAAACAACATATGGAGGATCCATCGGACTTATCGAGGGAGTCTCCATTTGCGATAAGGTCGGTTGTTTAGCCTTTCCTGTATCCAAGAATCTCATGAGACCCGTTGAAGGCATGTTGATCCCGTTGTTTTGTCTCTCTAACTCAATGACCCTATGGATGACCTCACAAAATCTTTGTTGTTGATCCTCCATACTAGTAGCACCCATTGTTGATTGCAGGACATCTAACCAACCCATGTGATAGGTGTGACCTATGTATAGATCAGTTAGAGTTTCTGTTTGTAGTTCGTACTCCTAGTTCTCATTTAAGAACGCTCCATCTAGCATTGAGGTGCTAGGGGTGTCCTTTGAGCTAGATGCAATGTTGCTTTCTAGGGGTTGGCCCTTAGCGGTTGCTAAGTCAGGAGCACTCGATTGCTCTCTTAGCAAAGATATTGACATAGGGGCTTTCGTTTTTAACTCTCTTCGGTTCTCCGCCTTGCGTAAGTTCTCGACTTCCTTTTCCCTAGCCACAATGATATATCGCTCAACCTCTTGCACTTCGGCAAAGCTTCTACCATCGGGTTATATGACCTCGGACGGAAATAATTCTGAAGAGTGAGGAGGTGCAGTGAATGAAGTATTCACGTGCACATTCTCTAAGGACATAAGGTCTACGTTGGTCATGAATGGAGAATTTACTTCCCCACCCCCCTCATTTACATCATTAGCTCCATGTTCGGAGCAAGTGGCTCTACTAAAGGTTTCCTTCAAGCGGCTAAGCACACTCGGCCCGGATCGCGGGCCCATGGCATGCATGTCTTGGCTTGAGCTATCGGGGTTAGGCATTGAGAAACCCTCCATGACGTCGTAGTCAGAGGAAGAGTCACTAGCCGCTATGTTCGGGTCTTGGTGTGTACTACCTTGGGTCCCCCCCGAGGGCCCGGAACCTAAGGAAGGTGGATATTGAGAATTCGCGTAAGTTGAAATTCTCTCTAGTTGCTCCGGAGTCTCTAGCACACGACCAGAGTGCATATGCATGTGCCTTTGGCACGCTACAAGCGTCGGCGAATAACCTCGAAGGTTAACCGCTTACTTTTTTAGGTGTCCATTTTCACTCGTTTTTTAAATGTTTTTTAATCTTTTTGAATGATCAATTTTTTGATTAAAGTGTGTGATAGCTCAAAACAAGCGTATCACTCAGACGGTTGCAGTGTGATTTACAGCATAAAGTTCGGTCACCTGAAGCTCCATTGGTCCTCAAAAAATTGATTTTTAGCTATGTGTGAAGCTAAAATATGTAATTTTAAAGGGTGACTAAGGCCTGAGCCTGAGCGTGAGCTTGGGCTTGGGTCTGTGAGATATTCCCGATCCCGGTCCTACCTTTTTTTTAAAATTATTTTTTTAAAGGATAAGGTCGCCACGGCCTGCGTGAGAGCACACACACACTCTACCTACCTACTTACAACTAATACAGCTACTGTTACACACTAACACACTTCATTAGCTCTCACAGATCTACTTCCTACTTACTGTACTTTGCATTACACAAAACTAACAACCTTAATACTAATTCCTTATGACAGAGAAAACACAGTAACCTTTCAAAACTTCATTAACAAAGAAATACACAGTAGCAACACGAAATCCTTCTTCTCAACACACACACCTTCCTTCCCTACCTTTCCTACAGTTGAAATTGCACCACAAAAGAAGTACAGAGTGCCATTCAAGTTTAGTGTATCGCATTCCTTGGCAAAAGCGGCGCCAAAAATGTGTGCGTCTGTTGCACGCGTCAATGCAAGGAACTTGCCGATACACTGTGTGCGAGCCACAAATGGCTCCAAGCACACAACAAGCCTAAACTAGTAAGCTCAAAGGTGGCAATGGTGTGTCACTCACCGATCTACGCTTGCTGTCGTGGAGGATTCCTTGCCACGAAGAAGAGGGAGACGCCGCTACGCCGCACTCAACCGCCTCGCCGCTGTCGTGCCGCCGCAATGCTCGATCACACACACACTCTCTCTCTCTCTCACGCATACACACACACACACACAAGGAGATGATGAAGAAGAAGAAAGAGATGGAGCAAGAGCACTCTTCAATTTCACAAATGAGAGAATGAGTGAATTTTAGGTTTAGTTGACTTTTATATGAGCTCGCCCCATTCACACTTGGGCGCCCATGCTTAGCCAACTAATCCCTTGAATGTTCCAGTTAGAGTGCACCTCTCATCGGCGATCACTCTTACCCTTTTCCTATTGGACCGACAAGCCCGGTACCTGAATCTACCAAATAAATAATACAATGTCTGTCGTACGTGATAGGAATGTGCGTGAGGGTTAACAACATGCTAAGCAAGAAGAGTGATGATAAGTGAGGAGCTATTTCTTTCTCCTATGAATGTTTTTTCTTCCTCTTCCCTACCCTCATTCCCCGTTGGCTCTCTCCACCTTTGAAGGTGATTGAGGCCTTGGGACTGAGGAGGTTGGGGATGGTTAAAGCTTTTTACAAATTCTATGTTATGATCTTGATGCATGAATCTTTCCATCTTCATTGCATCACCTAGGTCACAAGGAACACATTTATTGTATTGTACAAAGTCTCTCTCGATGGGAGGATTTATAATACAAAAGCCTATTGGAGGGGGGACCGGCTCCACCTAAATTTGGTCCTCAAGTATTGTCAAGTTCTCAAAACTCTCTCCCTTGCAAAAGTATTGTTCATGCCAAGTTAATTAAGTATTATGGTTAAGTTGCTACCACTATATAAGTTCACCCTCTATGTTCTCAAAGTAGTCTCACAAAAATGCTCTATCTAATTCTCCTAATTTTGCTATTCTCAAAGTTCATAGGCCATTTCCATTACATTATCACCTGCCTGACTTCTATCTATAAAATTTTCTCACTGGTCCTAGCTAGAAGACTGAGTCCTATTGTGCACCAAATTATCCTGGCTGAATAGAAAGGTTTCATAAAGGGCATATTTATTCTGGATGCTATCATCACATTGTGGGAAGCAATTCAATATGCTTAAGATAGTAACCAGAAGTTCATCTTTTTTTAATTTGATTTTGATAAGGCTTATGACAGGATAGAGTGGGACTTCGTTTTCTAGTCATTACAGGACTGGCTTTGGAATTTTTTTAATCATATGCATTCAAATTTTGTTTGCTAATGTTTGCACTAGAGTAGCAATTAATGGGGAACTAACTGATGTGTTTCCTTTTAAAGATCCATAAGGCAGGGTTGTCCTATAGCTCATCTTTTGTATGCCATCTGTTCAAATGCCCTTGGTTGGCTCTCTCAAGTGCAGGATGCCCTTGAGAGAGGCAATATGAAAGGTATCAAAATTCTGGGCATGGAAAAGGATCTGGTCCTGCAACAATTTTCTGATGGCACTAACTCTTGTTACCCAATGACACATCTACAATGAATCGCTTCTAGAACTACCTAGAATTTTTTTGCAAAGTCAGTGGGTTAGTGATCAACCATGCCAAAACATGCTTCAAAAGCTCAACTGGTCAGAATCCACAAATAGTTTCAGACTCACGTTGTATGTAAATTAAGGATGGACAAGTGTTCAGGTTGCTAGGTAGTTTAATGAGTTTCAAGGTCATATTTGCTCAGAGATGGGAATGGGTGGTATCAAAATTCAAACATAAGCTGGCAAATTGGCACAATTATACAAGCTCTACCTTAGCCAGAGCTTTTGTCTTGAATCATTACTTGTTGCCTTCGTTAATATACCTTTTTGTCTTCTTGGTGTCCACCTAAATGCCAACCGAATCACATTATAACACTGACCAAAAATTTCCTTTAGGGAGGTGACTCATAGCAAAGCGAGATCTCAAAGGTCCCATGGGATATTTGCTGCATGCCAATGGACAAGGGAGGTCTAGGACTTATCAATTTGGAAAGGATGTCAACCAGAATGGCTGCTAATTTTGGGTCATGACTCCTTAGAGCTACAAATTCTAAAGACTACTAGGCTGTTGTTCTTAAGAGGGGCATCCACAAGTTCAAATATATGAACTATAGAGCGTGGACAAACCTTCAACCAAAGAAAATCATGCTCTCCTCAATTCCTTTCCATTATGTGGGCACCAAGCTAGTATGCAGGATGTGGAAGGCCCGGGATACCATATCAAGACCAGTTAGAATCTCTTCCAAGTCTTTTTCTCTAACCATCTTAATTTTATGAAAGACTCTATTTGGTTTGGCTTCTTTGCTGGTAAAACTCCTACTCTATGCAGAGATCCCACAAGTGTCACAAAGTTGGAATCAAAATATGGGTTGATCTTGTAACACAAGGACAAATCAAATCTGATGTGTAGATACAAGCAGAATTTGCAATCCCTATCTCTTTGGCAAAATGGTGCCAAGGAAGGGCAATGCAGAATCTGCAAAAGATTAGAGTCCCTATTAGAGTAGTGCAAGCAACCAGGGTGAAAGCATGTTAACTTGTCATGCTTTTTCATGTCCCGGACAATGCTAACTAGCACAATTTTGACATATGCTAACTAGTACAATAACTTGAGCTACATCTCCAAGATCTATGACATATGATATATCAATAGAAAGAACTTGAAACAAGGAATTCAAATGTACAACCTCCAACAAATTTTGATATTATTTGTAAAAAATTTACCGGACGCTAATATAAATAGCCTCTTGTAGTGACGCCCAACTTTTCGAAGATGTGCTAACTTGAAACTGCTAACTAGCACAAAAAGTGCGACATGTTAACATGCTTTCACCCACCAACAATTTAGCTTACATTGCTTATGAATCCTTTAAACAATTATGTCCCAAGAAAGATGTAGAGGAAAATCTAAAGAAAAGGCTAAACAGGATGTGGAGAGTCAATTGGAGCACTAAACAATGGACATGCAAGTTCAAATGTCAGTGTGCCTTTTCCTTGGAAATCAACACTCCACCTTGGTATGGCTCATCATGCACTAAGGTATTTGGAGTGGGGACAAAGCTCTAAGAGGACGTTTGAGTGATGGAATATGCACCATATGTTCTACAACCTTAGAAGATTGCACTCATTTATGGTTTAATTGCAGATGCTATTGGAATTAGGGTTGCAGAGAAACACACACAGCTTAGAGAAGACGAAGGAAGCTTAAAGCACACAATAGAGTGTGTGTTACTTAGTGTGCAATGGAAAGATGGATAGCCCTAGAGTGATGGGCGTATATACAATGCACGGGGGAAAAAACCTCCTAAAGAGGGAAAAAATGCCCCGGCGGTCCTAGTGTGTTCACACACATCACTACCACATGTATATGGTAACAAATCCCCCCTGGAGTGATGCGGTGAACGAGAGCTGGCACATGAGTAAAGGGAAGTGCCATGCCCTGAGGACAGGATCGGTCCACAAAGGGGAGTAAGCCCAAAGCTTTGCGGAAAGCTTCAAGCTTCTCACGAGACAATGCCTTTGTGACAAGATCTGCAAGGTTGTCCTGTGTTGGCACATAAGCCAAGCTGATCTCTCCTTCTGAGAGCCTCTCCCTGACATAGTGGTAATGCACCTCAATGTGCTTTGTGCGAGCATGAAAAACTGGGTTCCTCGCAACTGCCAATGCGCTCTGATACCAACTGTTGGAATTAGGGTTGCAGAGAAACACACACAACTTAGAGAAGACGAAGGAAGCTCAAAGCACACAATAGAGAGTGTGTTACTTAGTGTGCAATGGAAAGATGGATAGCCCTAGAGTGATGGGCGTATATACAATGCACGGGGGAAAAAACCTCCTAAAGAGGGAAAAAATGCCCCGACGATCCTAGTGTGTTCACACGCATCACTACCACATGTATATGGTAACAGATGCAATTCAGAAGTAATAAGGGCAGTGCAAGTAGCTACCAACCAACTCAATTTTCAAGCCCTCCACTATAAGGATCTCCTATTGGGTAATTGCAAAAGACTAGATATATGTCTGTGAAATATCTGGAGAAGTCTTATACTTTGGTTTATTTGGATCCAAAGGAATGCCTCTATATTAAATCACTCCTCTACAGATCCTAGTGGTTTTCTTATGTTTGAGCTTAGGAATTCTGCCCTCAGACTATGCAGCAAAGCACAAGATGCTCTCCCTGAAGACTACTGTGTAGCTCACATCATGAAGTCTATCAGATGGCAAAAATGGACTTCTGCTATCCTCAAGCTCCACCATTCTCTCAGATTTAGGATGTCTCAGCTGTTGTAATCTTCTTTCCTGACTTGGGGATGTCCCACCCCCTTCCTGTGTGGGACCTTTGTAATGTTTCTTTACCTTTCATTAATACATTTCTACTCTTCTTTAAAAAAAGACCCTGGACTTTATGGTATTCCTTGGCAAGTGTTGTGCATGGGGTCTATAATGATGGGTTGCCGCTCCCTATAAAAGCCAAGATGTATGTAGTGTTCTCCTTGCTCAATACAAGTAGCACCAATTGAGCATTGCTTTTAGAAAAGAAAAAAAAAATGGTCAGAGAAAAAATTTGTGCTGTAGCTCAAGAGAAACCTTTTTTAAAGCTCTTTTAAAGCTGTTAATTCAGAAATGCTCAAAAGAATGACAAATTTGAGCAAAAAAAAACAACACATTTGTTGAGCTTCAAGGATCTAAGATTAAAATGTGTGATTACATGTGATATAGAGAGTTATCATATTTGTTTTGGGGTGGTACAAAAGAAGCCAAAGGTACTTCCTCTCAACTCTCTCTGCCTATGGCCTTGCCCCCTCACAACATAATACTTGGAAGCACATGCTACAGCAAAAGGTCCTCCATCTAGAACCACAGAGGTACACTTAAGGAAGGAGAACGACGAGGGTTTATAGATATACATTGTGCAAGAGGTAGTGTTGGGGAAAAGTGTATCTCAACTTAGCATTGACCAAGTTAGAAATTCAAGACAATTTGTTGAGAGGAGATTGGAAAGGAAAAATTTTGCTTGGAATGTGCAAGAAAATAGTGTAAATATATATAGTATAATGGGCACTTGCAAGAGGACGGCGTTTGATCAAAAAGCGTGGAATAGATATCTTTGACGATGCAAATCCGAGGCATGGTTTTATGCAAGGTTTATGTGCCTGCGAGCATGACTATCGAGGATCAATTCCTACCCGTGTTCGAGTCATTCTAAACACAAAAAAGGTTGGTGCCAAATGTCACCCTTACAACTTTTGAATAAACAAGTAAGGTGGTAGAAATGTATCACACCATGGAGGAGAAAGGGAAGCTTAGAGAGTGGAGGGGAAAAGGGATGCTTCATGTTTTGACCGATGATAGTGTCATGGTGACAAAATATCAACGCAAGCAAGTAGTAGGTGTGAGTCTCAAGAAGTGTGAGAGGAAAGTTCAAAGGATAGGGTTATTGTCAATGAGCAACATAACAAAATTGATTGTGATTGCAAGTGGGTAATGTTAGTATATACTATCATGAGTAAGGGAAAAAAGAGTTGTCCTATGAGCATATGGAAGGGGACCCAACAATGGGTTAGTGATCTTCCTCATGCTTCTTGTTTATCAAGGATGTTGGGCAAGGGCATCATACATCGCGCAAAACCCACATATGGGCATTCTCCTCACCGCACTTGTATACCATTTATATGATGCTAGAACGATAGTTGGAATCACGACATATTTAGATGTCGTTAAGGCTTTCACACATGCATAATGTCGATGTCATGGACCAGCTTGATGGTGTCGAATAATTGGAATGCATTTAGGGTGCTAGGAGGATTAAGGTAGGGATTGAACCTCTCACCTCATGGATGTGCCCTTCAACTACCAAGGCTACTCCATGTTTGTTGTGAAAGTTCTTATAAGAATTTCATTCTACTCCTAATAAGGTAGGCTAGAAGAATTTGGACGGCTAACCAAATTCAATCTTTAGAGTGTGGTAAGACAATTCAATCACCTAAATTCAGTAGCCAAATCAAAGCATCTCACCAAACAAATCTCTCTCTCTCTCTCTCTCTCTCACTCACACACACACACACACACACACACACACACACACACACACACACACACACACACGAGATGATATCAAGCATGGGGTATTTGTCTCATAAGCCACATTGGCCTTTTGTAGACGGTAATATCTCTCTCTCTCTCTCTCTCCACACACACACACACACACACACACACAATCATAACCATCCCTTTACTCATGAGTCCCTTGGCTTTCTGCCCACAGCACTAATTTGGTGAAAGGCAAACATATGTAGAAGTGGACACCTATCAACAAACACTTCGCATGAGGCTTTGTAAATCTTACACAAAAGAAAGCCATAGTGGGCCCTAGGGAAAGGGTCATGATTCCACACGCACTACCCCAAAGGCAGGAAAAAAGTCCATTGCCTAGCAAATTATTTTTGTTTTCTCGTGATGATAAGAATATAAGCATTATTTATAATTCCTTGCCAAGTGTCTACATTAAGGTTGTACTAAGGTTGCATTGTACTAAGGTTGCTTTACATTAGGGCTATATTATTGCATGGCGTTTTTTGAGATTAAGGTTGTGATATCACGCCAAGCAACAAGAAGTCCAACTTCGTGATATAAACTATGAGATAATGCCCAAAGGCTTGCAGTCTTCCCTCCTCTATATGTAGCTGCATTGCCCTAACCCCAACCCTAATTTCTGCCCACTACTACCCTTAATCTGTTTGCCTTGATAGTATCTGCACCCTTAATCCAGCTCTAATTAGCTACGCCTTCACAAATATAAGCATTCTTGCCTTCCTACGTCCTTGTGCTTCCTTTGCATTGCACATCTACCACATC
Organism: Adiantum capillus-veneris; assembly: GCF_014529385.1. Lineage (NCBI taxonomy): Eukaryota > Viridiplantae > Streptophyta > Polypodiopsida > Polypodiales > Pteridaceae > Adiantum > Adiantum capillus-veneris. Next base: position 33,589,808 of record NC_140951.1, read on the forward strand.
TTGCACCTCTCTCTCTCTCTCTGTCTCTCTCTCTCTCTCACACACACACACACACACACACACACACACACACACACACACACACACACACACACACACACACACACACACACACACACACAGAGATTGTATTTAGGAGACACCAAGATTGCCAAGTCTCCCCCTACCTCCCTCACCAATGGCCCCTCCTCACCAAGAAGCTTCAGACAATATCACCATCCCTGCTTCCCTCTCTCACCCCAGCCACAAGCTTGACTCCAATGCAGCTCCCCCTCCGCCTGCGCCCCCAACCTACTTCTTCAGGTCCAAGCTCCCCGACATTTACATACCTGACCATCTTTCGCTCACGCAATATTGCCTGCAGCGTGCTCACCTCATTGCTGATAAGCCATGCCTGTTGCAAGGCAAGGCAGGCAAGAACTACACGTATGGAGAGGTGGAGGTCTATGCACGGAGAGTCTCAGCAGGGCTTGCCAACATAGGGGTGGAGAAAGGGGACACTGTGATGCTTCTTCTGCCCAACTGCGCCGAGTTTGTGCTCGTTTTTCTGGGTGCCGCGATGCGAGGTGCCATGGTCACTACATGTAATCCCTTTTATACCAAGGGGGAGATAGAGAAGCAAGTGACCGGCTCGGGGGCGAAGCTGATCGTAACACAAATGGCCTGTGTAGATAAGCTAGCCAGCATTGTGGCCAATCGACCGCATCTCAAAGTGATGGTGATCGAGCGGCCCACATCCACCGACACTTCGAATGCTGGTACCGCGTCTGTCAAGAGGAAGCATGTGGAATATGGTGACCATGTTATGCATATGTCAGAATTGATGGAGGTAGATGAGGGGGGGTATCCAGAGGTGGAGATAAACCCTGATGATGTAGTGGCGCTGCCATACTCGTCAGGGACGACTGGGCTGCCAAAGGGGGTGATGTTAACACACCGGGGGTTGGTGACTAGCATTGCGCAGCAGGTGGATGGGGAGAATCCCAATATGTGGTTTAGGGAGGAGGATGTAGTGCTCTGTGTGCTGCCCATGTTTCATGTGTATTCGCTGTCGATCGTGCTGGCGAGCTTGCGGGTGGGGGCGGCTATAGCCATAATGGGGAGGTTTGAGATAGGGGCGCTGCTGGAGGTGGTGCAGAGGGAAAGGGTGTCGGTGGCGCCGCTGGTGCCGCCCATTGTGCTGGCGCTGGCCAAGAGCCCGCTGCTGGCCTCCTTCGACCTCTCCTCCATCCGCATGCTCATGTCTGGTGCTGCCCCCCTAGGGAAGGAGCTGGAGGACTCCTTTCGAGCTCGCGTCCCGCATGCCACCATCGCCCAGGTGGGCTCTCTCCTCTCTCTGTTTCTCTCTTTAAAAGTTCTTCCTCTTTGGTAAGTTCAAGACTCAGGTTTGTCAAGAGTAGTGTGCCTCCAAAACCTCTAATTTACTACTCATTGGTTAGAACGATGTCTCACAAAAGAGCTTGCAAGGTCTACTGAGGCCGTAGTTCTCATGCTTTCCAAGTGCAAAGAAGGGGGTCACACAATACAAGGAGTATATCAGCAAAAATAAGAATGGGCTTCTTTTAACCACTAAGCCACACTTCAAAATACAAGACTATGCATGTGATGGAACACTTCTTTCCTAAATAGAGTCCGGCTGGACCGAGTGATGTTGTACCAAAACTTGAAAATGAGTGGAGATTTTTCTCCCCACGGTTGGTGATGTCTAAGTTTGGGACTTGCAGAGTGTTTGACTGCAAGCCTCAAATTTGGTATAGATTATGGCATCCTCTAGAAAAGAACCTCATGACAATCGATTAGAACAATAGGCTTGGTTAGATCAAGCATGTGACATATAGCTCATATGTGAATCAAGCATGTGAAAGATTGTTCTAATCGATGTACCTTAATTCATATAGCTCATATGGGAAATGATCAGTCATGAACAATCTTATAGCTTCAAAAACATGTGAGAGAGCAAAGATGGCCTCCCTTAGAGTGGAATTCTAGGTCTCCAAGGATTCAATCTTACTGTAAATTGAGGTGTAATAGTTTCACAAGAAACTAGATGTGGGCTTGTACATGAAGCCTCTCACTCCCATGGTGTGACTCCATTTGCCTTCTCTTCTCCTTCATGGCACATTTTTGACATGCTAAAACATGCTTTTAGACAGCGCTTTTTGAAGTTAGCCATGAGTCCCTTCATTTAAAAGGAACTCACGTGACTTCCTTAAAAAGAAACACACGTGACTTCATTTAAAAGGGACCCACATGACTTCCTTAAAAGGTTCCTTTTCATATTGGTTAAGAAGGCCAATGTGGGCCTCCACCTTGTTGATCCACCTTTCGCCCCTTGTGATGCCAATTCCATGATGGAGGCCTTCTTGGCCCTTTCCTTGCCTTTGTACAAGTGATTTTAACATTTAATATAAAGTTTTAGGGCATGCGATAATTCTTATACATCTTACAAGTCACTTTTGTTATAACTAATTGCTCTTAACGCTACAGGGTTATGGCATGACGGAAGCAGGGTCTGTGTTATCCATGAGTCTTTCTTTTGCTAAATACCCATTTCCAGTGAAGTCAGGATCATGTGGTACTGTATTGCGAAATGCTATTGTGAAGATAATAGATCCAGATACAGGAGCCTCTCTTCCCCATAACAAGGCTGGGGAGATATGCATAAAGGGAAACCAAATAATGAAAGGTAATTTTTTATTGTAATGCATTTAGCCAACATTGTCCTTCTTTTTTGAAATGCTAACCTAGGCCATTGTTTTGTATCCCTAGGCTATATCAATGATAGCCTTTCCACATCCAATACCATTGATGACGAGGGATTTCTACATACTGGAGATATAGGCCTTATAGATGATGATGAGGAGTTATTCATTGTGGATAGAGTCAAAGAAATTATTAAATATAAAGGCTTCCAAGTAAGTGCTACGCAAGTCAGAGAAACGACTTTTTGCTTCTTAAATGCTAAGCAAGCAAACATACCAGTTCATAGTTAGATAATTAACAATCAGGTTTCTTTTGAGCTTATATCTTAACATATTAACAGGTTCCTCCAGCAGAGTTGGAAAACATATTAATCAACCATCCACTGATTGCAGATGCGGCATGTGTTCCGTATGTATCGTACTGTGTAGTAATGTTTTCATATTGAAACTATAAAAGATCTCGAGCACTTAGGACGGTTTAAATATCCTGAAACTACATGCAATAAATGTTAAAGAGAAAGTGACCAAAAGCACATTATCTTTCTTTTCTTCAGGCAAAAGGATGAAGCAGCAGGGGAAGTGCCTATAGCTTTTGTTGTAACATTGGAGGAAGCCAGCATCACCGAAGAGGAGGTGAAAGAGTTTGTATCCAAGCAGGTAGAATTTGCTCGTTTTCGTAAAGAGTTGGAGATAATAATTAACAGCTTCAGGAAGCAACTATTTAATTTGCAATAGGCAAGCATGATGCACTCATAGTGTTAGAAATATGACTAATTGAAGTCACTATAATTTCTATTTTGGGCACAGTAGCCATTAGTACCTTTGCAAATCTACCTTAAAAATTTTGGCATTTTAAATTTATCAAGTCTTTTTTTGTAAGTTTGAGACTGACTTGATTTATCATGTTTTGGTAGGTGGTGTTCTATAAGAAACTCCACAAGGTTATTTTTGTGAACCAAATTCCAAAATCACCATCAGGAAAAATATTACGAAAAGAGCTAAAAAAGAGATTAGAAGAGGAGATTAAGCTTTGAGTTTTTTCATGAATTGCATCATGGACGAAGTTGATGAGGTTGATTACAATAGAGGTTGATGAGGTTGTTGGAGGATCAGACTTCTTGCAATTGGACTTATGTGTATATCTACTTGTCCTTCATATGCTAAAAGTATGTGAAACCAAAACCTCAAAGGAAATTCAACAAGCACCCTTGTGTAAAAAATGGCTTGAGATCATGCATGATATTCCAAAACCACTCAGCCATGGCAAAGTAACCCATTTATTCTAGAGTGATCAACCCCTTTCAAAGGAGGCTTGAGATCATGCAAGATATTCCAAAACCACTCAGCCATGGCAAAGTAACCCATTTATTCTAGATGTGATCAACCCCTTTCAAAGGAGGCCAATAAAACCTGTAAACACCTTCCCTTGTATATGTCACAACATTCCTCAAATTTATATTTGTTTTGAGACTAAATATTGCACCAGTTACAATTTCATTTGTAAAATTTAACCCATTTCATTTATTATACAAAAATAGATGCAATAATGGTACATCAAACTGCTCTTTGTATTAAGAGATTTCAATAGATCAATTTTGTTTCTTAAGATATTCGTGACACGAAGACATCTTTCACTTAGCTTTGTTGCAGAGTTTCACTCCATCTTGTGTGTACTTTCTTCTTTCGCTCTCTCCATGTATATGGCATCATTGCACTTTCATGTGCTATTGATAGTGAAGAGTACGATGTTTGTCTTTCTTGGGAATGTCTTTCCCTTGTTGTGTTGTTGCACCACCATATTCTCTTAGTTGTCCCTTAGGGTGGTAGGGCATGCAAAGAGGTCAATGAGATCATGTAAATCTTCCAATGTTGACGGATTGCCTCTTGTGTTCCCTCCTTGTCTCTCAAATCTTCCTTTTGTTTTTTAGCAATACCACTCAAAGAGAGTGGGATAAGCACAGCTAAAACAAATAGAACATCTCCATGCTCAAAACAAGCCATGGCTTCATCAGACACATAGAACATAGCACTACAAATAAAATTCCATAGGATCAGGCTTTTATAAGGAAGCCACTAATCCTTACATAGGATAAACCAAATAATGGCATGACGGACAAAAATAGGGCTGTACAATGAGAACCACCACCTTAATGTAAGTGCTATGGTGGATAGATCAATGTGGCATTCAACATTGTGTGAGCGCCATAGCAATATATATATATATATATATATATATATATATATATATATATATATATATATATATATATATAGATAGATAGATAGATAGATAGATAGATAGAGAGAGAGAGAGAGAGAGAGAGAGAGAGAGAGAGAGAGAGAGAGAGAGAGAGAGAGAGAGAGAGAGAGAGAGAGAGAGAAAGAGAGAGAGAGAGAGAGAGAGAGAGAGAGAGAGAGAGAGAGTTTTCAACTTCTATATGAGGCCAAAGTCAGCCTATGAGACAAATCAAGCATACATGTGTGCATGTCTTCTCTCTATCAAAAAATGAAAAACAACAATCCAAACTGGTACAAAATGAAGAAAACGGATAGCCCATATCATCTCTAATGGTACTCCCAAAATTTGAAGTCATTGGAAGAGCCTCTCTTGTGGAACTATGTCAAAGGCTTTGCAGAAATCCACAAAGCAATAGTAGAGCTTCTTCTTTCACGTCTTTGCCCCATCAATGAGGCAACATAAAACAAAGATATGGTCGATGGTAGAGAGAGAGAGAGAGAGAGAGAGAGAGAGAGAGAGAGAGAGAGAGAGAGAGAGAGAGTAGATTAGAGATAGTGTACTCAATACAATGAAAATATAGCTTGCTTGATTGATAAAAAGAGAGAGAGAGAGAGTACAAGTTTAGCATAATGGTTTTATGTAGGCTCAAGATGGAAGGTGGAAATAAATGGTGGAAGGGATATGCACCATATTTACAAAGGGCAAATAGCATGTGGAATGGATACAACAAGAAGCATGTATAGCATGAGTGAGAAGCATGTGTTAGGAAAATCCATGTAAGAGGTTGTATTTGGTGCATGCTAGTATGCTTGGCTCTAGGGATTAGTCACATATAGAGTGTGAGCTGAAGCCTTACCCCAATAGACACTCTTCCAAGCTGAAGCTTACTAAATAGCATGGATTCTAATCAAGGAGTCTAATATGGGCTACATTGGGTACCTACATATGGCTCGCGCGTTAAATGAATCTAATGGAAGAGGCTAGGTCCTACCACCAACTTTGGGTTCGGAAAAATGTCTAACATAAAAAGGGGTTTTTATTCCAACAAAACAAACAAAACCAAGTAAAACGACCAAAATCTCTAGTAGCAAGACCTCGTAGAGTACTCGTCACTCAACACTTTTGGGATACACGCCTCACATGTATTTGCGCTTTGGACGAGTAATAGAGTCTGATCCATTAGAGAGTGCCTCGAATTGCATGGGAACCCATTATCCACCCACGTTAGGTTTTGGACCTTTGGCTGGAACCCAAGGTAGTGCAACTCAAGACCCTCATATCACATCTAGTGACTCTTCCTTCGATTATGACATCATGGAGGGATATCCTACACAAAACCCTAAAATGTCAAGTCAAGACATGCATACCTTTGCCCCAATACATGGGTCTAGTGTGTTTAGCCACTTAAAAGAGACCCTTAGTCGAGCCACCCATTTGGAGCCCACAACTAGTGAAGTGAACGAGGGTAATGGGGAGGTAGATTCGCCTTTCACTTCTCATGTAGACCTTGTACTCCCCAATGGTGCCCATGTTGACATCCTACCTCCTCCATTCATTAAAGACCCTGCTGAGCCATCACCCCCTAAGGTTCTACTACCCAATGGTAGGAGTGTTTCCAAAGTGCAAGAGATCGAACAATATATGGAAGCAACAAGGGAGAGGGAAATTGAAAACCTACGAATGCTAGAACAAAGTCGAGCCATGAAAGTGAAGACCCCTATGACAACAACCATTCCAGTCAAGCAATTGAGTGCTCCCAAGATAGCAGTCACGGAGGGTCAGGGAATGGGGAGCCATCATACTTCCACTTCAAGGGGAACCTCTAGCACGCCAAGCTTAGAGGGGATATTTCTCCCAAAAATTTGGGAGTATGATCTACAAACTGAGATGTTGACCGACTTGTGCACATGCTGCACATACCCTGTCAAGTGGTTAGAGGTGATACAATCCACATTTGGGGTCACAAGTTTAGAGGAGCAACAACGGATGATCTGTGATGTCATCCAATTAGGGAGGCAAGACCAGGGAATTAACATTCCTTTGACGGGTCCTATGAGATTCTTGGATACGGGAAAGGCCAAACGATCAACCCTATCACAAATGGAGACTCCCTCAGTGAGTCTCATTGATCCTTCAAATGTTGTTTCGCCTGGAGTCAATTTAAGCTCAACAGACACTCTTTCTCCTTGAATCATTAAATTGTCCTCCAATTGGATTGCATTTGTGGTGACTACTTCCTAAGTGGTGATACCTCTAATGACTAGGCCATTATAGATATCCTCATGTCGTAGTCCCCTAATGAATTTATCAAGAAATTGGTTTTTATCAAAGCGCTCGTTTGGATTACAATGAGAATTCAAATGCTTCAAGCGACGAATAAAGAGTCCCCTTCCTCTCGTTGGGATTTTTGGGGATGAGATGCTACACCACAAAGCACTCCCTCTTGCATGTACTCTTTCAATAATAGTCTCCTAAGAGTAGGACGGATAGTGCGCTCTTCAATTCGTAGGGTTCTATACCAGTCCCTGCCTTCCCATTTAGAGTAAAGCTCAAAGGTTTACATTTATACAGTTCATTGTGCCCTTCCAAGGAATCACATACGCGCTCAAATGCCTCAATATGATTTCTAATTACATCCCTGTCCCCACCATTGTATTTTTGTGTGAGCTCATGAGCCACTTGTAATACCTTACTTCTAGGCTCTCTATCAGACATGCTACACATATTTTCAACAATAGATCGATCGATAGCGTGATCAAATGTTGCCAAGTCACCCAAGTGAGCAAGTATAGTGGGGATAGGCGCTCTGGGGACTTCATGTGGAATGGGGGTTGGCATTGGCTTAGGCATACGGCCCGGGGCGGTCACTTTTTAGAATGTTATGATATCACGCGAGCTAACCGGAGAGGATTATTAAAAGACCAAAATGTATAAAAATGTATACATACAGAGGGGGGTGGGGGTTTTTAAAATAGGCTCACAGTGTAAGTATAGTATGTATATTGGGGTATTATTAATTACCTCTTGAACGCACGTGATATAGGGGTCTTTTGATAAGTGACTGCCCCGGGGCATACGGGTGATCCTCGGGTCCCAAACTAGGTACAATGTTGTGCCATGTGGTGACCCAAAGTTCATATGTGTGGCCCTAGGCATAGCAGACATAGGATATGACATGTTAATACTAGCTAGTATGGCCCCACTAGAAAGAGTACTCGGATAGGGTGGTTGTGGAGTGTAGGATGTCGAAACAATCGGGGGTGTGGGAACTACATGGTTATAAGGGCCCATATGTACATATGATTGATGTACACTTGTAGGTATTGTTGTAGGAATTGTGATACTATGTAGTAGTGCTTTACTCACGAATGAGGTCCAAGGTGTACTTTTTGGTGGAACAAACATATTAGCCGTAGATTCTTTGAGGGAAAGATGAGCTAAATTTTGGAATGTGAAACTATTGCTTGTGGATTCAGAGGGTTCTAGCTTGCAAGCATCAGGGAATGAGACAATGACCATAAAGCTTATTGTTAAAGAGACAAAGATACCTAAGATGACTTTAGTAGATCCCACCAAGGCCATTCAAGAGAGTCTTAGAGATAATCATGCCTCACAAAACAATCATATGTATCCAAGAAGGGAACAATGATGGTGCTCAGTTTGCTTTGATCCACATAGCACTAGTGAATGCCCTACATCTAGAGTAAAATTCAACGAGAATTGCAATGCATGTGATAGGTACGGTCACCAAGATAAGGATTGTATAATGTTCAAATGTATGATGGAAAATAGACCATCCTTGGCCTGGATGGATTCACCTTGAGTTCCTGCATTGATGCCTGCCTCACCTGCTGAACAACTATCACCAAACATGGTTCCTAGAGCCCAAAATGTTGCTCAAGCTACACCTCTACCACCTCCAGTGCTAGGACTACAGTCCCCCACATCCAAGAGTCACTCTTGTGAATCATATGGGTTGTGAGCCATCTAGTACTTTTTTGGAAGGTTGTGAGGAAGATATAGACCCTACTATTGCCTATGGGATGGATGCATTTTCAGAAGAGTATCCTCAATACTACATGGAGGACTACTAGGGACAAGTCAAACCTATTTATCAAGTAGCTGCTCTTGCAACAAGAGGCCACAATATTAATCTGACTGCCAAGAGACCACCTCTTTAATGCTATGAGTGTGGAAGTCCACATCGTGTAGCTGAGTGTCCCTTTATACTACAAAAGAATGCCTAGTGCATACCAATCAAGAGAGCACATCTACAATGTTGATACTCATGTGGAATCGATGTGGCATAGATCATTTGATTTCCCAATGTCCTAATAATCCGAATGCACCAAGGATCACGCCATTGAACTTAATTGAGATTATTGAGGTGCCATCACATAGTACACTGGTGGTACCAGTAAATGTACTCACATGATCGATGCTCCAAAACCAAAATTATATTCTTGAAGAAAGAGACATGACATCAATCACCCAATTCAAGAACAAGAAGAAAACACGAAGGAAGAGATCACAATGGGTAACGAAGTCAAACCCTAGTTCAAAGACCAACATAGGGACTGGTGATGACCCCGCGTATATGAACGACATTGAAAATGATTCTGATTTAGGTGAGACCATGGAGACTAAAATGACCATCAGAAAATTAAAAAACAAGGAGGATCATGATGAGCCACAATGGACACAACCCATGGAACATAGGAAGAAGATCGGAACTTACTCAAACCCTATAGAGGAGATCGAGAGAGTCAAGCAATTAAGGCGTTTGGTAGATGAGACCCAAAGGGAGCTAGAACCAACACCTAGGAAGATCCAAATTACAGACACAATGTTTCCTGCACAAAATCAACTTCACAAAGACCATAGACCACTAGCTATACCTAATATCATCCACAAAGAAAGTGACTTTAAGTCATTGGGAAGTGGGCGTTTACAGAGGGATTACTTGACCCTATTGAAGAAATGGAGATCCCATCTTCCCCATGTTAAGGGATTGAAGCCCAAAAATTGGCAAATTGATGGATTTTATGGCTTCAAAAGTTAGAACCATCATCATATCTAAACTATATGGAGACCCCAAGCTATTCTTAGCTCTTCGAGATTTCCTCAATGGAGAATTGAAGGTCGGGTTACCAAAATTTTCACCAATAGATAGGTCTAATGAAGTCCCAGTAGAGAAGGAAACCTTAGATCCACAACCCAACCTGGATAAGAATTTTGTTTTTAAAATACCTATTAAAAAAGCTGGGACAGTACTTTGAAGGCAATGAATCCAATGCGACCCTACTAATCACTACCAAAGAATTAATAGTGAAGGGAATCCTTGATGGTGGCGCTGGAGTTAGCATTGTAACTAAATGTTTTTGGGAATCTATTGGGAGACCGCACCTTGGGACTACAAACATAGTAGTAAAGATGGACAATGGGACCATCGTTAAACCTATTGGGATGCTAGAAGATCTCAAGATCAAGGTCCTTGGACACAAGGTAAGAAACACCTTCATTGTTATGGATTTTTCCAAGCACACTATATCATTTGAAATGATCTTAGGACGTCCTTTCATGAAGGAAGCAAAAACCGTGACAGTGCATGACTAGTCTAAAAACCATATCTACTTATAGCTCCAAGTCTCTATCATTCAAGTTGATCTTGTGATTGGTCGAGCACATCTTCTAGGAAAAAGATTTATAATTGACCATAGATCTAACACCACAATTCACTTGGCCCCATTGCAGTATTGTTTCATGTGTAAAAAGGACACCGATGTTGGGGAAGATTCCCCTTATATGGATGTTCTACCTGGAATGGTTGAGTCTGACAATGTAGATTGGGTCCACCTAGCGGCAACCATAGACACTTGGGAAAATAGAGGGATGAATTTGGTAAAACTGAGGGGGACAAAGTGCCACAACTCATACCTCTAAATATGATAGGAGCAGTTCATATAGCCTTTGATGACCTACGAGATAACGGCTTGACTAACATTGGAACTAGTAGAGTCTCAGAAGACTATAGCCCACACAATTTGGAGTTGGAATCAACAGTTGAAATTGAATATGAGGACGAAGAGTCTGAGTTAAATATTGGTGCAATTGCAAGGACAAACCACTCAAGGCCTAGTGGTACCCTAGATGACAATCTACCCTGGAGAGGGGAAGACACGAGTAGTAATTTATCTAGCGACTCTGCACTAGAGACTGGCCGTAAAAATTAGACGAGGAGTAAGCAATATAAGAGGTGACGATATCGAGAGCAAATGTATATGCTAGGACAAATGAGAACAAATCTACCACATAATGGCTCAATTATATGGGGGCATGTGATACTCACTGGAAGTTGGTAGATAATTGGGGTGAATACCTTTAAAGCGTCATGTGGTGCAACCCACAAGCCATTGACATTGCACAATTAGAGACTGTAGAGAAGCCAAAGTTGAGTTGTACTGTAAGGAGGCGCCAAAATTGAGAGTTAGCTCAACAACTAAGGGAAGTGGAAGCAAAATCAAAATCTAGAACACAACAAGATCCCACAGACTTACATTCTGCACCTGATCATTTCAAATCCTATACCATGGAGGAGCATAAGGTTGTGTATACAAAGGCCCAAAAAGCACCTAATAATGGAAGTAATGAAGTTTATGATGGTGCAACGATAGTTAAAGAAATAGAGTTAACAGACTCAAGTGAGGACTCCAAGCCTGTTTTCATTACCCAAGACCTGACGGAGACTAAGGAATATGTAATTAAGGATCTCCTCATGGAATTCAAGGATATATTTGCTTGGACATATCATGACATGAAGGGTGTTCTACCTTTCATAGTGCAACATACAATTCCAATGATTAGCGTTGTTAAACCAGTAAAACAAAGACCCTACCCAATGAATCCTAAGTATGCAAAGATTATTAAGGAAGAACTCAAAAAGCTTATCAAATGAGGATTCATATACCCTATTGATCACTCAGAATGGGTGTCTCTAATACTTATTGTGCCGAAAAAGAATGGGAAACTCAGAGTGTGCGTGGATCTCAAGAAGGTTAATGCTGTCACTAGAAGAGACCATTACCCCTTGCTATATTTGGAACATGTGCTTGAGAGAGTCATAGGAAAGGAAGCTTATAGATTTTTAGATGGGTACTTTGGTTATAATCAAATCCTGATTGCACTAGAGGACGAAGCTAAAACTATTTTTATAACTAAATTTGGAGTGTTCACATTTTGTGTTATGTCTTTTGGCCTTGCTACATTCCAAAGATTAATAAACACTGCTTTTAGGGAATATTTAAAGGAGTTTTGTGAAGCTTTTTTAGATGACCTTTGTGTTTATTCTTTTTGGAAAGAACATCTATCATGTTTGTGAAAAGTTTTGAAAGGTGCAGATTTTATCGCATCTCATTGAACCCTCTTGAATGCCAATTTTGGGTTAAGCATAGAGTCATTTTAGGGCATATTGTGTCCAAGAATGGGATTTCCATACATGAAAGAAAAATTTCTAATTTACCACCACCTAAAAATTATAAGGGAGTTCAAAGATTCATGGGCATGCTGGTTATTATCGAACGATCTATTTTAAACTTTGTTGAGAGAGCTTGTTCATTGTACAAGCTTCTTATTGAGTTTCACTAGACTGAGGATTGTGACCATGCCTATGAATTGTTAAAAAGGGCCCTGACAAGTGCTCCAATCCTGCAAGTGCCCGATTGGAACATAATTTTCCATGTGCATATTGATGCATAAAACTTTGCTATTGGGTGCGTTTTAGCTCAACTAGGATAACATAAATTGGACTACGCCATTAGCTTTGCAAGTCATCGATTGAATGATGCTGAGAGGAACTACACCACTATAGAGCGGAAAGGTTTAGCTATAAAGAAATTTCACTATCACCTTTTTGCCAACAAGTTTGTTGTTTATGTCGATCATGAAGCATTGTTGTATCTAGTAAACAAACCATGTTCCTCCACAAGAATAATTACACGATGGTTATTAATCCTTATTGAGTTTGATTTTACCATCGCGGCGGTGAGACCCGGGCAAAAGGCATGCCACGGCTTATCATTTGTCTCACATACCCAATGGTGAAGCCCCTACTAGAATCGATGATGAATTGCTAGATACTTCCCTATTCCTAGTTGAGACCATGCCTGAATGGAGTGAGAAGATTGAAAAATTTTTAGTTAAGGGTTTTCCATCCAAGGAGCTTCATAAGGATATAGCTCGAAAGCTACTAAAGGAATGTGAACCTTATTCTCTAATTGCAGGTACTCTCTACAAGCTAGGGAAGGATAATATTCTTAGACGATGTGCTCGTGAGGATGAGTATTTGTACATACTGCAAGAAGCACACATGGGTATAGCCAAAGGACATTTTTGAGGACAACAGGCTATTGGTGGCCCATCTTATTCAAGGATGCATCACTTTTTACAAAGGGATGCGATGAATGCCAACATTACAAGACCACACAACGGAAGGATCAGATAACCTTACATAATATTAAAGTGACCCAACCATTTGAAAAATGGAGTTTAGACTTTGTAGGTCAAATTAGTCCGACAGCCTGTAACACCCAATCTCGATATATTATTGTTGCAACTGACTATGTGACAAAATGGGTAGAAGCTAAGGTGATACACAAGGCTGATGCAAGGTCAACCGCTAAGTTTCTCTTTGAGAACATTACTACGCGATTTGGTTGTCCCTTTGAAATTGTGAGTGATAATGGCACTCATTTTATAAATGAAGTGATAAAGAAACTCACAACAAGCTTCACAATATCCCACCATAAGCCGACACCTTATTATCCACAAGCAAATGGCCAAGATGAGAGTACAAACAAGACTTTAATTTATATCTTGATTAAGACGGTAGAGGCTCTAGGTATGGATGCATTAAACTCTTGTATCTGCAATGCTTTGTTCTTTTCTTCCTCAAGAGGCTATAGCTCAGAGACTACTATTTGAGTGGTAGGATTGAGAGTTGGTTTCTGTGTTGTGATACTCCCAGTGACCCAATCAATAGTACATCTAGTTGCAAACATCCACGTGTGCCCTAGGTTTATGTTGCCATCCATAGTTCCAACAGGCATAACCAACAAGGTTTGGGTCAACGTCTCATTGTCATAAGTAACAGGAGTGTGCAAGATTCCAAAGACAGTAGTTTTCTTCTTGTCAATACCCTTGACTTGGATGGCACTCTTGGATAAAGACGACTTTCCTAACTAACACCACACTTGATAGGATAACAGATTATGTTTAGCTCATGTGTCCACTAAAGCGTTATATAGCACATGTGTCCACTAAAGCGTTATATAGCACTTTCTCATAGGTGCTATTTAACTCAATGGGGTATCGTAGAGGTGGGCCATAATCTTCCACATTGTCCTCTGATTCAACTCGAAATGCATGTGTAACTCCAAGTTTGGCCCCTCGTTGGTGCCTAATACGTTGTTGTCACTCTTGAGCTTCGGCTTGAGCTTGTATCTTTTTCAATTCTGCTTGTGCCTTGGATACCTTTTTTTGATGAATGGCACGTAGCTCATCTTGGCCTAAAGGATCATAGTATCGTTTAAATTTACTCCCATTGAGGAATCCAATGGTTTTCACTCCATCAAGAGTTTCCACACGAATGGTACCTTGTGGGGTGATTTTGCATACTCTATATGGTCCTTTTCCCGTATATTTCATCTTTTTCTTCTCATTACGCACTCCATACATAAGAACTTTATCCCCAACCTTGATATCATTGTTCTTTGAATGATGATCAAACCATTTCTTTTGCCTATCCTTCTCCACAAGTGCATTTTTCACAACCAATTGCCTCTCTTCATCTGACTGCTCAAGGATATATAAACACTCAACTAAAGGGTTACCATCTCAAACTTCATGTGAAGCTACTCAAAGACTAGGAATGACAAACTCCCTGGGAATAACTGCTTCTTGGCTATATACCATCTTGAATGGTGTACAACTAATAACCACTTTGTACGCAGTAGGATAAGCCCATAGAGAGAGTGTCAAAAAGGAATTGCATGCAAAGTATATTAGTCTCTAATCCGTTTTGAGGATGCTACCAGATTTTTGAGCTAGAAACATGCGATATACTTCTAGTTTTTGATGCATGAGATATATTTTAGTTACTGAAGCCGTAAACCTCCTGTGGAGGATCTCATTGGGAGATGGCATAAACTAAGTTTTTTGAAATACTACTCAAACTACAAAGGAGGTGCTGTCCAATTTTTGCTAGGTGGTCTACATTGATCTTTAACAATACATAGGTATTTGCATCATATATGGTAGTAGACACTAGTAGTTTTTTTGAGGGAACTTAGTGAATATTGCGATACGCATGACTCTACATTCAGAGGTTATCTTACTTAAAATCTTAACTTAATATTCATTCCTAAGGTAAGATGTAAACTAGGTCTACAAGTGCGACATGGATGACAACTCGATCCAATGTTGACACTTGCAAAACGCACAAACATAGCCAATTCTAACTGAATGTTTTTGTACGGATGCAAGTAAGAATTGGATCCTTTTCCTTGTAGGTTCAATGGAGGCTTATCCCAAGCAGTGGATACATATACAAAACAACAAGATGCCAATTTGTTATGATCGAAGATCATATTGACTATATTCACATGCAGAGTGTTGTATTTGACAAAGATATGACATATTCTACACACGAAATGTATACTCACTTTTATGATGTCTTGTTTTAATGTAATGTTTCTTAATGTACTATTTAATGCAATTGTTTAAGTATGCTTCAATTTTGAGGGGTTTTCATACATAAACACACACAACATTTAGTTGAATCATAACTCTTTTAGTTAATTGCTACTCAATTTCAATCATCTCTAGCATTGGATTTTGGGCACATCTGACAGACACTACCCTTGTGAATGAAGTAATTGGATTGAGCATTAAGTCATGTGCGATTTTTTCTTCTTCATTAGACTTTCTTGATTATGTGAGCATGAGTGAAAATCATGTGTTAGGGAACTCTATGTAGGAGTTTGTATCTATGCACATAAGGTTGCATGCTAGTATGTTTGGCTTTAGGGATTGTTCACATATATATTGTGAGCTAAAGACTTATCCCAACACTCATGCAGGGTGTGCCATCCCACAGGTGCTCATGCCACAAGCTGAGAAGAAATATCTTGAGACATTGAAGCCCAAACCAAAGCAAGAGTTCTTAACTCGAAATCTATGCCACCACTTCAACAACACCGATCCAAGAACGCCTATCCAAGACCCTCAACATAGTAGGCTTTGAGGGGAGTGTGGGAGCACATGGAAAGATTGCAGGAGTAGTGACAAGGAGCCCCCCTCCAAGGCATACCATTGCCACTCAGATAGGAATGCTCCACAACTAGCCACCGACACTAGTTGTTGGAATCCGTAAGGCTTTGCCCCTTGCGTGGGGGATTCACCATGGAAAACTTTATGCACCACGTAAGTGCAGGAGAGGGGGATTTTTTACAAGTTACATAAGCATATAAGTTAGGGACAGGCCCCCAATAATTTATCTCCCAAGATTAAAAATAAGGGAGGGCGGTATCATATTTGGGGGGGGGGGGGGGGGGGGGGGGGGGGGGGGGGGGGGGGGGGGAACTTGACTCGGGTTGACTACTCGTAACCATTTGTCACCGGTGTGCACTAGAACTCGGATAAATTTAGGGGAAATTTTTTATCAGGTAACACATCAAAATTTGCATCAAGCCGATCATAGATAAGGGCTGATTTACACCAGCTTTGGATGGGTAAAAAATTTGACAAGTAGCCAGAGTGCAGGCTGATCGGGCACATAGTTTGAAAGTCAAACTAAGACACATTGATGGTACATGTAGTTATCAATACAAGTGGTTTCTTAGTACATTGCCAGTCACTATGCTACACACTCTTTGACTAGTTTTACTCAGTTAGATCATGGGTTACATAAATTTTATATGTAAGATAGGGGTATGATAGTTTTCTTCATGATTGTTGTATAGGCATAGAAAAGGGGATCATATTCCCTAATATGAGTCGTATATAGGGGTTTTATCAAAATTGTCCACTCGCAGGTGGCGTCCCATTTTGTATATCGAGTGAATCCCCCGAGGCCCCTTGCTACAAGTAGCTCGAGATTCCCTGATCTACACCCCTGGAAAGCTAGGAAAAACCTTGGCATGGTTGTAGGCTCGCTCACCACTCGCCACTCTATAAACTAATGGACCTATCATCCATGAAATGAACAAAACCCACCCAAAGCCTAAACATAGCTTTGCTAAATCATAGTAGAAAGGGATGCTATATATAATGTATATGCTCAATGCCTTGTAAGAAATGATTGTACACATGCAACAACTTCAATAGAAATTTCGGTACGCCTATGAATATTCTTTTATAGTTTGCACATTGCTCTAACATCCTTATGTGATTATCACACCCAATGGATTCAAAATTCTTTGAAAGTTTACAGCATGTAGGTTAGCCTTCAAATCTATATTGTGGATCTCCCAAGTGTATATTTCTTAATAAGAACAACAATTTGGGTTGATGTGAACTTCCCTTGAAGAATCACAATAGATGTATTTTTCATAATGGTTTTCTTTAACCACGGTGGGTAGGAATTCCATATTTTCTTGTAACATTTATGATTCTACAAGCTACAAGTAGCTCAAAGTCGTTATCCTAAAATGCTCTATGTTATTGTCTTTTGAAAAAATCATTGATGTATTTGAAAAGTCTTAGATATGTCATCATACAATGCGTGAGATTGCAGTGTAATGCAACACCATTGATCCCAAATTATGCCTCACAACCTCAGTAAGGCTATGCACACTCTACTTTTTTTGGTAGTGTATTGTAAAATCTTTATGTAGCTCTAGGTAGTTAGATCAACCAAATAGGTGAGGCAGGTAGTAAGTACTTTCTAAGTCCAAGTAGACTTTCAAGAATATCTCAAAGTAAAATTGACACTACCTAGTTTCATCACATATCTAGCAACAAACATATGTTTCTTCAAAAAGTATTTATACCTCTATCACTTTGAGTAAGACAAAAGTATATCATTCTAAACCAATAATATCATATACTAGAAAAAATCTCTATGGCTAAACAACCCTTTAAGGTTCTTACTTTTAAACTATCATAGTGCCCATATTTGGGATGATACCATCAAACTATAATGATTCTATGCAATCCACACAATGACACTACAAGAGGTTCTTCATATTAGTGATGCTAGCAGTGCGATGCTCAAATGTGAAAGTCCACGGCGTCACTATGCATGTCGCTATGCTCGTCGATATGCACGTTGCTATACTATTTGTTGCGTAAGCGACGCTCATAGCGACGTGCATAGTGACGCCGATAAGAAAAAACTAAGCCAAGAGCACCAAAAACTTTGATCTCAGATCTGAGTTTTGTTGCTCTTGATTTACAAGTATACCTGCGCCATGCTCTCTCTCTCTCTCTCCCTCTCTCCCCTCCCCCTCACACACACACACACACACACACACACACACACACACACACACACACACACACACAAACACACACACACACACACACACACACGAGGAGAGGAAGGAGTGCCAGGTATGGTCCTTCCCTCTCCTCCCTCTCATGTTCTCTTCCCGTCTTTCTCTCTATCCCTCTCTCTCTCTCTCTCGATCTCTCTCTCGTGTGTGTGTGAGAGAGAGAGAGAGAGGGAGAGAGGGAGAGAGAATGAGAGATAAGAGGAGAAAACAGAGAGAGAGAGAGAGAGAGAGAGAGAGAGAGAGAGAGAGAGAGAGAGAGAGAGAGAGAGAGAGAGGAGAGAGAACTAGAGAGAGATAAGGGTAGAAAACAAAGAGAGAGATAGAGATAGATTAAAAATTAGAGAAAAGAAAAAATAAATTTTTATATTAAACGTCCTCAAAATCTCAAAATGATTTATGAGACCAATCCGATAAACTCCTTGTGGATCGAATTGTCCAAGAAAATAGTGCATTGGTCGGTGAAGAGCTTCATCAATGTCTGTCTTTGTAAATAGACAGACTATGACATATCTAGATAAAGAGAGAGCGAAAGATAGATAGAGGGAGAGAGAGTTGACATAGGTTTAAGATTTAGTTTTTATATTTAAGTTAGAGTTTAGGTTTAGATTTAATATTAAAGCTTCGGAGCTAGGTTTAGGGTTAGATTTAGGGTTTAACTCAAGATTTTAGATTTAGATTGAAGAAGAGGCCCAACCATCTCTCTCTTTTGTGTAGAGCTTAAAGGTGTTTAAAGCTAATTAGATTTGGAATGTTCAAAGGGTAGGCAACCACACTAGTTGCTGAAAGCATTCTCCATCTGTTGAGCTTGAGTGATGGAAGAGGAAAGTGGATAACTCAGAACTTTCACAACGTATCAACATTAGGAAGAGGATGGGTGGAGGAGGGCCTCTTTATTTGCATGAGCTTATGGAGGTGATTAAATTTTTAACAAATAGGTGTACACCATGTGTGCACGAAATTGGAATGGTGGGTGTGTTAGAGATATGTAAAAGGATACAATTTTCCCCTTGAAAAGGAGGTAAACATTTTATGATTTTTGGCCTTCCATAATTCCCACATATGATCTCCAATTTGAGCGGAGATCATACATCTACAATCTTTGAGTTGAGCTCTTTCCATAGATATGCTACATGATATGGTTTTACCCACTAGATCTTAAATTCCATTTTGGGGGGAAAATTTGAATTCAAATAAACTAGTCATTTTTCCTGTTGAATTCGAAAGATGTCATTTGATTACTTTCTTTATACTAAAGGTTTGACTTCCTTAAACTGCCAAATAAAGAGGCCCTTTTAGACCCCATTCTTTTCCTAATGGTTGGCTTGTGTGTGACTGTGTGTGTGTGTGTGTGACTGTGTGTGTGTGTGTGTGTGTGTGTGTGAGAGAGAGAGAGAGAGAGAGAGAGAGAGAGAGAGAGAGAGAGAGAGAGAGAGAGAGAGAGGGAGCACTCGTGGTGTTGAGTAGAATTAGAGCAGTTGTGAATTGCTACAACTGAACAAGAGGCAAAGGGGTTTTGTCCACTACATGCATTGTCATGTAGACGTGGGTGTGTAGATTTATTGTACCCACAAATATAGAGATTTCTTTCTTCCTTGTCACCTGACCAGAGGAGGTGGTACGTGGAGCATCATCGCTCTGGAGCACAATCGCGTCGTTCCACTCCTTCAGCATCTCCTTCTGTTTCAGAGCACATCAGCGTGCTCCGAGATTTCAATGTTGACTAGACAATCTACACACTCTTCTAGGCACCGCCACTCTAGTGGTGGCGGTGGCGGTTGCTGTGGAGATGTCCTGATGCTTCAACACTGCCTTGTAGTTGACGAGGCTCCTTATCATCCGCTTCTTTGTCCGTCCCCAGACTAGCCACATCATCGCCATCTACTCTAGGTTTTGTGCGACTATCGGCCGTTCCTAGCTACACACCACTCACTACTCCTCCGAGAGTCACCCATGTCAACACTCCTCACTCCGGGCCCTAGAAACCAGTGGAGATACCTGTCATCCGTACCCCCATTGAGATGCCACTCAAGACCCCTTCCGAAACACCCAAGTTCACATGTCATAGGCGAGAGGGCTTTCTGTACTCGATCGACATCATCAGCGGCATCATCATGGATGACGACAGCAAGAAGGTGATCTTGCACATGTGCGGCCTTTGCTCTGAGGTGTTTTGACACTACATACTAAACACCTAGAGTGAAGTGCCAAATGAATTAAAAGACAGAGTCATCGGCATGCTGCATGACGAGTTTCCTTGTCAAGTCAGGATGAGCGCTTCAATGAAGACCTGATGAAGGTGCGAATGCGAGAATACTGCAAGCACAAGCGTTTTGAAGTGCAAAAAGCAATAAACCATGGATGGAATAGGCCAGATTGGCTGGCCAAAGAAGATTGGAAGAATGCAAAGTGAGCACTGCGCGAGAATCTTGACAAGTGGAAGCAACAAAAGGAGACAACCAAAGCGCAAGTAGAGGCAATGAGCTCACACCACTTGGGGAGCGACGAGTGGGCATCATTTGAGGCCGATTTTGTAAGTGTTTTTGCATTGCCCTTTAAGTTTGGTAGTTATTGATAATTGTAACTTTAAATTCTAACATAACTTATTCTTTGTATGTTTTGAACAGTGGTCGATGATAGGACATGATTCCACACCGTATGAGCGCGAGAAAGGACTTAAACGCCCTTATGGACATTCTCAGTTCTCGCTTCAGCATGGTTAGTATTTCACCTTACTCCATTACATTTGTTGTATTTTAATGATAAGCTAAAAAATAAATTGTTTTGTAATTATATGTTTATTTTTACTGAAAGTCTTATTGTTTTTTTTTGCAGAATCCTATAGATATGCCGCTTGGACGCGATGAGACGTCTAATTAGACGACGTCAAACTCGCTATAGCTAGATAGCACTAGTTTTCTTTTGTCATAGCATGTATAATGAGGTGACGTGTGTACGTTATTTTTGTAGCTATTGGTCAACGATGTATTTACTCAATAATGACAATTGTGTTGTAACTATCACATTTTGGTCAAAGCTTAACAATCAAGTGATTTTGCCTATGATATGTATAATTTTGTCATTGCATTACTTTCATCAATTCACTTTTGTCGAAATACCTTGTCAGTTTTGCATTTTTATTTTGGAAACAATGTTCAATATGGTTGATGGGTGGTAGGGCATTCATTGCCCTACCACCCAATTTTTTTTATTCTTGGACGTTGCTATATGCGTCTTTTGCGACACCTTTAGCGACGCTTGTAGCGATGCTGAGGGATAAAAAACCCATTGTATTTTCATCACTACAACCGTCACAAGTGCACATAACCTCTTGTAGTGTGAGAAAAGGACACATAAATGATCTCCATCAAGTTTTTACCATAATACTTCTCACAGTGCTACACATTAGGGCCAAAAATGACTCAAAAAGGGATGTGTAAGGAATTGGCTAACTTGCTAATTAGCAAAGCTTTTGACGGTCAAAATGGCTCTAAATTTGGCCATTTTGGTTATTTAAATCATATCTATGCGTATCTAAGTACATCTCTCTAAATATTCAAAAAGATATCCTTTTCAAACTATTCCTTTGCGGCTCACCTCAAACTTTGTTCTCATTCACTTGACTTGGTGGAAAATAGTTGTTTCCACTTTTGAATGATTCAATCCCTCCTTTTTCTCTCTTAATCTCTTATGACCTTTAGAAGTGCTCTACTCACTTTCACAAGCTTTCTTCTTCTCTTCTAATGCTAACAACTCTCTTCTAATATCATTGTCTCCATTAACTTTTTGTGTGTTCTTCACAACTTACAATGAATAATACATCTTCTATTAGTGATAATCCGACAAGTTTTAGAACATTAAGCTCAGCCAAGAATATTCAACTACACGAAATGTCTATCAAAGACCAGGTACAAATGCAAATGAAGCACACCAACTTTGTAACAAGGGAAAGAAGCACATTCACCTATGAACAGATGGAAGCTAGTATCCACCGGATCCCATCACTGGAATGTATCCATCTTTTCACACACCCAATGATTTGATGACATTTTTTTGGAGATGGGGTTGATGGCTTACTAGGATATAGTTCTAGGCTTTCTCAACTACACATTAATCACTATATTCAATACCTCCAAACTTCTTTGTCTTCGAATGCAACAAGACCCTAAGAACTTGACAACCAAATAGCCTCTCTAAAACTCGTCAACTGCAGGTCTTGAATAAAAATCCAATAGGATTAAGAGCACCAGTAAAATGAATGGCAGATGTAGTAAACTTGACAGAAGGATTCGGACAAAGAAAAAAAAGGTTTAAAATTACTAGAGAACATGTGATCAGCCTCTTAGGATTTGATACGTCCAATGCTCAAGAAAAGGTGAGATTTTTGAATGAGATAATGAACAAGAGTGACATTTTGAGACTTTTGAAACTTCCCAAAATCGAACCCAAAAGAAATTGATATTTCAAAATTTAATGGAAGATGTGGATTTATTGGTCCAAATTTCTCAAATGCAAGAAGTTTGTGACATAATAGGAATGAGTAGAAGGGAGTTATAAGGCCATTTCTAAAACCTGATTCCAGGTCCTTAAGTATTACAAGATTAAAGCTTTTGGGATTGTCTCCTCAGCTACAGTTGCATAGCTAGAGTAGCAGAGAAAATATCCTGCTCTTGACGCATTGAATCATGCAACATACCCAAATATTCTAAGTGATGCAAATATCTCACATAGCAAGACCTTGTTTGCATTGATTTGAAAGGAAGTGTATCCCATAAATCATGACAATATCTTCAGGTAAAACATTGGCAACTTAAGATCTTCAGAATACTGCATGTGAAAAGCACATAAGGTGGCATTATCCAATGTAGGCTAGTGTAGGAGGGAGGAGATATCCGTTCTGAAAGTTCCCTCTATTGTTTTCCCTCTGGAGCCTTTAGCTCTCCTAAGAAAATTGTCCTTGTCAAGGAGTTCAATCTGCAAAACAAGAAGTGATAAATAATAAAAACTTGGAAATAAAAAGAATATTGTAGGAAGGGAGATCAGGTTGAACTTGACCCTACCTTTTGCAACTCATCCTTGGCAATAACTTTTTCCTGAAGGGGATTGCATGATCTAGCCATCTCTCTTTTTTCAACATCCTTTTCTACCTCCTTTAACTGAAAATCTCTACCAAAAGATTGGATACCAAGCTCAACAAGCTTCTTCTAAAACGCCTCATCTTTAAGAGTAGGTTTCTCCTCCTCCACTCTTTTCATGCATATAGCAATTGCATGAGGATCAAGAAGAAATAAGTTATTGGATGTATGCAAATCAAGTGCCAAAAACTCCTCCTTTGACTTTTATTCTGTATCAATGAAGCCTCAGAAGCTTCAAAAATGGTTACAATACAGTACTCCTCCCTGATATTAAGCAGGAATTGAATATGGTGGAGAGGGATACACTCTTTTCCATTGATATAAAAGAAGGGAAGGCTTGGACTCAGATAAGTTTACCTCCTTTGTGGGCTCATCAAGGGTAGTACTAGCTCTAAATTGAGCAACATCAAAATCTAAACTCTATTACTCCTCATCTACAACATCAATTTCTCATCCTCTAAAACTTCACTTTTCTCAAGCTGTAGGACTGTGGAAACATTTGAATTTGTTCCCTATTCGTCTACATATTTCACTTCATCTTGACCTTTGCCTTGCATGTCAACTTTAAGGAACAATTAAAAAATAAAGGCAAATTCCTTTGGAACAAGGTTTCAAGGCTTTGAATGGACAATACAAGAAATGGTCAGTGAGTCCTAGTCTCCTTGCTACTTTGTCTTTCTCAATTGGCTTGGTAGTAAACTCAGCTAGATGACAATAACTCTTGCCATCCAATACAAACACTGACCCTCAACTGCCTTTTCAAATTCTTTGACCTCTTTTGATAGAATATCTTTCAATTTGTCCAACATAATTGCAAGATTATATCTCGGATTAAATATTTTATATGCCTTTGTGTACAGTTCCATGTCACCACCACCATCCATCATAGCACCCAAAAACTTCTCACTTGGGAACTCTTCCAGAATCTCCTCTCGACCTTTAGTAATCAGAGTCGTCCTTTAGCTAAAGCTTTGGGGATGATTTGATAGGAGATGGGGAAGTGATTAATGGAAACAATTATATGGAATGCTTGATGTTGGAAAGGAACAACAAGGGATCAATCCCAAACAACACGATATGATAGCGAATGAGAATGGATGGATATCCGTGATTACGTCATGTGGGAGACTTGGTGGTGGATGGGGAGGGAAGTGATGGATGGAGAGAGAGAAAGGGGAGATAGTAGTGTTCAATGTTGAGGCCCAAACTATGCAATATGAGTGAAGAAAAATTTGTGGCAGTATATAAGGTCGCGTTGTGTGGGACAAGTAATTGGATAAATGCTTCGGTACATTACAAAGCGATAGGGAGGGTTGCAAGAAAGAAGGTAGACAGGTATGGCACCATGCAAGAGTGTATAGAGGGTATAGGACGGGAGAGGAAAATGTCAATACATCTTATATATGCCATCAAAAAATGGCCATCGGTGACACATGGCAAGCATGCACGTGTGCCACATGGCAAGGCTCCAACGATCATGTGCACGGACTAACAATCATATAAAAACTCCTTAGCACGTGCACACTGTTGGCCTAGCTTGCATCTTTGGATCATGCCGTTTTGGCAAGTTTTCCTCTTTTTATTCCAAATTCTCTACATCCTACATAAGGCAATACAGCTATGCATTGCTTACTTGCACCTCTTTGCATAGCATCATTCAAGCTCATTCTTTTGCTCATTTTGCCTTCATCTTGCATGACGTGATAGAGTTTTGTCCTAGTTGTTGAGAAAGGTTCCCCTTCATTTTGTTCGGGGAAGAATCCCTTAGCATGGTGGACACATTAAGAAAAGATCTTTTTAGTTGCCTTTATCCCTTCTATGCTGCACACAATGCGATACAATGGGGTCGGCAAAGTTTGAAGCACAACTCAATGCTCCATTTGGGAACTCTTATCTGCATCTCATGACATCTTTTTATCATCCCCCACGATATGATACAACAAGGTCTACAAAGTTTGGAGCACACCTCATTGCTCCGTTTGGGCATTCCCATCTGCCATTTCAGGACATCCCTCATTCACCTCTATCATGCCACACGACGCTTTATTGTAGGTTTGAGAAAGTTTGAAACACACCTTATTGCTCTATCATCTCATTCACCTCTATCATCCCACACGACGCTTTATTGTAGGTTTGAGAAAGTTTGAAACACACCTTATTGCTCCATTTGGGAATTCTTATTGGCTATCACACAACACCCCTAATCTTGCTCAAATGGCAAGAACAAAGAAAACTGTCGAAAAAGTTTACAAAGCTCTAGAGGAATCAGAGAAACATGATGATAACCAAGAGGAACCAATTTTCAAGAAAAAATTAGAGAAGACTGAGCAAGAAAAGCAAGTTCCAAAACCTCATGATAGGCCCAATGCTAGGAAGAGAAGGAATTATCAAGTGAAGTCATCAAGAGAGATAAGGAAAGTGCAGAAACCAAATTGCCTTCTTATCCGTAGGATGCCCTTCATGAGAGTGTCCAAGGAGATATCACACAGATTGGTTAGCATGATGAGAACTAAAACTTTTGTTTCAATAAGGTGGAAATCTCAAGCCTTGATGTGTCTTCAGGACCTTGTTGAGGATTTCTTAATAGAGTTTATGAATGATAGCTACATTGCAGCTACATTTTCTCACGTGGTCACACTTATGAGAAAAGATTTTGCGCTTGTGTCAAGGTTGAGGTACAAGTTTGATAAGGTTCTGGAGCCAATTCCTAGTGAGGACCTTAGGGCCTATCAAAGTTTAATAAACATTCCTCCTGCCAGGCAGCAGAAGAAGTCAAGGGTTGTCATTGAAGGTGTTACACATCAGTATGACACAAGAATGGCCAAGGATATTAAAGCAGGCAAGGAGGTTGAGAGAGCAAGACAGGATATCAAAAGATGCTATCCTTGCAGAGCAAGCAAAACTTTAAGAGCATCCAACTCCCTCCTTTATGAAAAAGTTACAGGCCAAATGATTGTGGATGTCTCCATGCATGGAGATGATGAGGTGTACTATGACATATTCCCTCAAGACACAAGTATGCTTGTAAACCCCAACATTGAGGTTGGTGATATTGTGCAATTTATCTGTCCCATATATGTGTTGCCCCTTTGCTAATTATTAGTGCATGCCTACATGGCCTCATTGGGGGACGTATTTCCTTTGACTTCAGGTGTCTTATGAGGGATCTTCTTGAGGCTATGGCTATGCAAGTATCCATACTTGATCCTCTAGTGAAACAGTGCCTATTCAACAAGCAGGGAAACCTTTCAAGGTTATTTGAAGAATTTGACATTTTGACATGCAATTACATAATATACCCCTATGTTGAAGAGTAAGTCTTGACTCCTTACAATTTTTTACATTTTGTGGTGTTCCTAGATAATTGTTATTTTCTTGGAGAGGCCATTAGAGTCTTATTATCTTCAATCTTTTGGAGAAAGATGCTATATTTATGAATTCACTGCCAACTATTCATGGGAGAAGTAAATTGTAAGCTTGAAGTATGATCTATGCTTGATGGCCCCTTGTGTTCTATTAGTACCTCTTAGATTGATGTATGCTTATAGTGCTGCCAAACTTATCGATGGTCACTTGAGTACCACAAACAAGGATTACAATATCGAAGCTTTTAAGTACTAGAATCAAAAAGTGCTTTTACAAACCGACTCAATATCTTGTGGATGGAGGGTGCTTGCCAATGCATGGAGATATCTTGATCAAGGTGTAGGATGACTACACTCACTCTAAGTGTGCATCACATGTGCCATTGATTTGTTTTGACTTTTTAACTTATGTACTCATGTTCTTTATTAATTTTTTCTATTTTCTACATTTGCATGAATATCCAGAGTCTTGAGTCATGTGGGTGAAAGAGAAGGTTGTTTCTATGGTCTTGGGAAGATCAATAAACCCAAATGATCCAAACTTTTCTATGGCATCAAACCCACATGATATAGTCTCTTCTGTCCCACCAAAGAAAGGTAGAGCCACCAAGGATATAGATGCAAAGAAAAGGGAAGACAAAAAGAAGAGCCATGCAAAGAGCCCTGCAAAGAGGCGTGCAACTAAGAGCACAGGAAGAGCACTACCAAGAAGAAGAGACCTGCAAAAAGAAAAGAAGAATCAAAGGGCCCTCCGTTCCATTCACCATTGAAATTCAAGGTTCAAAAGTGTTGTTTAGCTAAGAGCAGTATGGGGGAAAAGCTTGGATCACATTTCAAACTTTCATTCATGTTTCCAAAGAAGGTTTCCAAGTCTCCCAATTAAGCCACCCCCTCAAGAGACCAAAGAATCACCTCCCATAGAACCCATTGTCAAGTCCCCCAAGCCAAGCCTTGAGGAGCACAATTCATCACCCCCGAAGGAACCTAACTCACCCCGATTTCACCCCCTCCTGAACACAAAAGGAAAAGGGTCTCTAAGAATGTAGGATCCTCTCAAGCAAAAAGAAAAGTGGAGTTTTATGATTGATTACATTACTCCACAAAAGTTATGTCCACTTTTGTTCATTTTGTCCATAAGAACATCACCCTTTGGTGGTTCATAATTTTGTACTTAAAAATTCAATACCAACTATTCGATTCTTGACTGTGTATCATGGTGTCATCTACATTTAAAAACACATAAATAATGATCACAACAAGGTAGAAAAGACATGTTTATTTGCAAAATGTAATGATTACAACATTGAACTCTGCTTTTGTCAAGTCCTTGCAAGTGGCTCAAATACAACTCTTTTTGGGGGGGGGAGACATGTGATGCATGAGGTTGAATTCCCTAGGGCAGTCACTTATCAAAAGACCCCTATATCACGTGCGTTCAAGAGGTAATTAATAATACCCCAATATACATACTATACTTACACTGTGAGACTATTTAAAAAACCCCACCCCCCTCTGTATGTATACATTTTTATACATTTTGGTCTTTTAATAATCCTCTCCGGTTAACTCATGTGATATCATACACATTCTAAAAAGTGACCGCCCCGGGTTGAATTCTCCATCCTTGTGCTCACAACAATGCCATCCATTTTGAATCTATACTCAGGAGATGTTTCATCAAGAAACTCAAGAAATTCTCTCACATCCTATAGGCTCCTTTTTTTTGCTACTATAAGGCTTCTATGCTCAGTGTATGGATGGACTATAACCTTTAGTTCAAACTACCTAACTTGCTTCTCGATCTCCTATAGTTATAGCCCAAAACTAATGACTAACAACATAGTTGGTATGAAATAGACATAGTGTTTGGGATTACTCTATAACTGATATTATTGCCAATATGGAAATTTTCTTTGGTACCCCATCCTTCTCCAAGTACTATATTAAGTCCATTCATAGAAAGTCTTCTATTAAGACACATCATCTTTGTCCTATGCAAATACATTGTTTTGAAACATGTCACAAAGACATGTATTGGAAAGAACCATTGAACTTTAATACTTCTTGAAATCCTACCGGGAGACATAGCTTTCAGGAAGTCTTCTTTGATCTTGGATTTGAAGCTTGATATGGTACATGCATCAGGGGCTTCCCAATCAAGTGATATTGTAACATTTAGTGGTCTAGTAACTTATGTGTAGCGTAAAATAGCATAGACATAGTGAGACTTTCATTAGAATAGATTCCTAATGAGCATAGCAAAAGTGCTTGGATGGAGAGCAAAACAAAAGCATAACACCTAGTTAGATAGGCATGAGCAATACTTCAAAAAGAGAGATAAATTAAGCTATTAACAACAATTGAGGACCGGATTTTCATGGAGCCTATCCCCCCTCCAAAAGGCTTTGCATTATAGGTTTCCCCCATCAAGGGAGACATTTTAATTCCTTCAATAACTTGCTGGTGCAATGAAGATGGAAGCTTCAAGCACCAAGCTCACACTTGAAAACACAACATCAATTCCTTCACTGTCTCAGACCCAAGACCTCACACAGCTTCGAAGATGGTGAGAGCTAGCGAGGTATGAGAGTAGATCGAGAGGAAGAAAGAGTATTCTTATGAGAAAGAAGTATGTCTCCTCACATAATCACTCATAATAGCTTAGCATGGCTTAGTAATCAGCATGGTAGAGAAGATGAGCATGCATTGAAGCTTGGATCTTGGTTGGATTTGCATCACAAAGCCAAGAGTTGTTGGCGTTGTCAGGAGTTTTTTGGAGCAAGGGATTGCGCATATGTACATACCCATGCATGTTGCATCAAATAAAGTATTGCCCATTTTCCAGAGCCAGGTGGTTACGTGGGGCCCACATGTGTACAGGTAGGACACCATGTACATAGTGCATCGATTTTCATCGTTACTAGTACCATTGTGTTTTTCTACAATAAGGAGGAGTTGGTAGCGCGTAAAAATTCTCGAGGAAGCTATCCGCGGGCCGACGACGTGAGGTCAGCAGGTGCGTCAAATGGCATCTAGTGGCGTCAGGAGGGCGAACGAGGTCAATATTTGCACGCGGATGAGGACGGACACAACGCGGGTGTTTTCTTGTGAGAGTTATGCAGAAAGGTCATCATTAGAACCACTTTTTGGGGCCACTTCACGTGGTGGCGAGATGCATTATTGGAAAAAAGCTAAGTGCCACGTGTGCGAATGATGCAAAAAGGTGACAACTATGCACTGCGAGGTCAGTTTTTGGCCTGTTCGGGGTCCGTTTGAGGTCATCTAAAAGGCCAATGGTGCCCAACTAAAAAATCTAAGTGTGGGAACTGAAAAAACAGAGAGAAGACCAGAAAAAACGTGGAGAAGAGAGGAGGAACAGCCGCAGGTGTGTTTTTGCCCATTTTGGAGCCTGTTTTGGCCGTAAACTGCTCATCCGAGGTCGGATTTGAGCACTTTGACATTGTAGACTGGGGTTTTGGGCCGTTCCGGACGCGATGGCGCTGTCCATTTTGCCAAATTCCTCACTCTTTTTCTGCTTTTTTTTTTTGTGTAATCTTCTCCGGTGAGTGAAGCTTCTTCTCCAATTTGTGATTGTATCTGGTATCTTTTACCCATATTGTGTGAGTTGTTTGCCCCATTGGTGTTGGCCCAAGCTCATTTGTATCTAAACATCAGAAATTCTCCTCTTTTGAGCTGAGTTTTTTGGGTGTGTGTGTGTGTGTGTGTCTGTGTGGAGTGGGCAAGTGGATAGTCTCTCTCCTCTCACTCCAGAGGTGTGTTCCCTGTCTCGGCCAGGTGTGTTGTGTAAGCCGAGTGGTGCCCCATAGTGTGTGTGTGTATCTTCCCAAGAGTGTGTGTCGGGTCGTTATAGAGGCGCTGTGTGTGTTTTCATCCCGCTCATATTCTTTTGGCGCCCCCACGGAGGATCTTCTTCGAGTACCTTCTGCTTCGAGCTTCGAGCTTCGAGCTTCGAGCTTCGGGATTACAGGTTGCAGGTCGCAGATTATAGGTTACAGGTTACAGGTTATAGGTACAGGTACAGGTATAGGTACAGGTACAGGTACAGGTGATTCACACAGGTACAGGTAGCTGGAGTACAGTGATATACTAGCAGTGATGTCACTTGCAGTTGTTGTGGGAATGCATCACTTGGCGCCTATTTGAGCGCATTGTCTGCTGGATTGTACGTTACTTGTGGAAACTGCCATTGTACGCCTTTGTGGAGCCATATATGGTTTTATTTGGCAGTCCCAGCCATTTCTGAGACTCGGTCTGGAAGATAGTCATTTCTGAGACTTGAATATACGCGATTTGCATTAGCCTTCGTGTGAGGGTCGATAGCGTGAGGTTTTTATTGAGCTGGGGGATTCTCAAATGTGGAGATCCTTTCGGTGATACAGGTAGCTGGAGCACCCTTTTTGTGACCTCGCCATAGGCTATGTACTAGTGAGTCCTACTTGATGCTCGGGTTCTATTGTTGGCAGTTTATGCATACAGATACAGTCTATATTTTGGGTTCTCATTGCTCTATTTCTGGGGAAATTCTGTCGAAATTTTCCCAAGTTATGATGGCTGGTTTTTTGGTATTTTGAGCCATTTATGCTGTTATGCTGCTCAAATTTTGGCAAAATCAGAGGTTGAGTCAGGTGTGCCTTCTTGGGAGCTTCATGGTTGGCTTTAATGGATGATCAAAATGGACCTCAGTTCACTTCTTTTCATTTAACTCAAAGAATTCAGATTAATGTTCATGTGTCCAGGAAGATCTTTTTCCAGCAGCGCATAGTCTTTATGTTTGGGCCAAGAAGATTGAGAGAGATCCTGGAATGTCCTTTGCCTGTTGTAATTCCGATGATCAACTATGAAAACTCATTTGATGTGCATGTGTTTGTTCTCATCTAAAGCTGAGCTCCATTGAAGTTTCTGGGGATTGGGTAGTGAAAAGTTTTGGGTTCTTGCACGTGTGTTTGAAGGGGTTCTCTAGCCATGGCTTTCTCTTATCCGGAGTTTCATGGAAGAAGTGATGAAGATGTGGAGGACTTTCTGGAAAAGATGGAGGTTGCCTGCATTAGCAACCAGATTCATGAACCGGCGCAAATGTTACGTCTTCCCCAAATTTGTTTGAAGAGTGATGCACGAGCTTGGTCCAAAGCATTTGAAGAGGAGTTGCGTATGGCTGATCCACCTATAAGATTGAGTTGGGACAATCTAAGGCATGGATTGGAAGTGGAGTTTGTGAAGATAGAAGACCCTGACAAAGTGTGCGAAGAAGTACAAGGTTTGGTGCAGAAGGAAGGTGAGCTAGTAGATGCGTACATACGTAAGTTTTCATTGGCATGGGAGCGAATGTGCAAGGCTTTAGCACCACAGGTACCCCCGCCTGACATGATGAAGAAGGACAGGTTCTTGGCTGGTCTTTGGGAGAATATACGTTGGAGGGTGGAGCTAAAGAAGCCTAGGACATATGAAGATGCACTAGAGGTAGCAAGGAACAAAGAGTGGAAGCTGAGGAAAATGAGCCAGTTAGGGGTGGAGTCTTTGCCAATGAGGTCTGAATTTCAGCCTATAGAGTCTTTACAAGGGCGCATGTCAGGGGTTCATCATGAACCAGTGGTTCCTGTTACTACTCAGGTTATGCCAGCAGTGGTCACTACAACAGTGCAAGATGATGGCCTAAGGAAAGACATGAGGCAAGTGGTTGATTTGATGAAGAATCTCAGCCTAAACATGCTAGGTCAAGTGGGAAATAATCGAGGTCGAGGGAGGTTTGCAAATCAGCCAGGAGGTGAAGAAAGGCCTAGGAATGGTGTTGGACAAAGCAATGGTAGGTTTTGGAGGCAGACGCCCACATGTTATAATTGTGGAGAGTTGGGTCACATCAGCCCGCAATGTGATAAGCCACCAAGGATGGGGGGAGACATGTATCCATTGCCAAGACAGGTGTTAACTAGGTCAAATGATTATGGCATCGAAATTAAGGGAGACGAAGGAACTAGTGGACTGACCCAGGAGGAAAAGGGAAAGACAAAAGTGCTAAGTGTAGTCACCTTGGAGAAGGCATCAAAGCTAGAGGATACATTAGTGATGCCTATTGGGAAGAGGACCACAGAGGATAAGGAAGGAAGAAGTGCCCCAGGTCCTAGTAAGAAGAAAGGAAAGAGCCATGAAGGCGAGGATGTCAAGGCCAAGAGCAAAAGGAGAGCTCGTCGAAAGTTTCATGTTTCAGATTTTCCACTAGGAGATGGGCAATTAAGCTATGACTTGAGGGAGGATCTGACGAGTAGGAAGGCAGATGTTACTTTTGGGCAGCTTATAGAGATGGTGCCTAAGCTAAAGCGACAGTGGAAGAGGATGGTTAACCCAATGGAGAAAGAGCCAGAGAGAGGTTCAGTGAAGGTGTTGGCAATGGACGAGCTACCAGACATTTGTCCAATAGTAGATGTGGGGCATAAAAGGAAAAATTTGGGACAAGGTTATGTGGATGGCGGAGCCCAAATATGCGTCATAACACACTCATGCGTTGAGAAGATGGGTCTCACAGTGGCTGGGGTGTCAGGTTTTCGGATCAGATTGGCAAACCATCAAAAAGTAAAATGCTTGGGTGTTGTAAAGAGCTTAGAAGTGGAGGCATATGATGCAAAGGCAGTGGTTGATTTTCATGTGATGCCAGCAGGGTTGGGAGCATATCCTATTATACTGGGCAGACCATGGTTACGTGCAGTGGGAGCTGTTCAAGATTGGCGACATGGTACGATTAGCCTCTATGGAAAGACAGGTACCAAGAAGCTTTATAATATGGACACAAGGAAACGATTAGAGGAGCTTTATGAAGATGAGGATGAGTCTAGTGATGAAGACTCTTCCACGGGGACAGATGAGGACAGTGATAGCACTACCAGCAGTGATGAGGATGCTGATGTTGCATTTCTTTTGATGGACAAAGAAATCCAGGAGATTGGTTTAGTTGCATTTGCGAATGAGGTTGAAGATGAAAGTGAAGGGCCTTATGAAGTGATTGAAGAGCTGATGCAAACCAAGGTTGAGTTGTCAAAGAAGCAAAAATTAATGACGTAAATGATTAGTGGAGACCTCTCAGCTATGGAGAAGGATATATATTTGCACATGCTGGCTAGTTTTCCTGATTTGTTCATTACTTCATATGAAGAGATCAGAGGGTTCAAGGGCGAAGAGATGCATATAGAGCTGAAAGAAGGTGCTAAGCCAGTGCGGCAAAGGCTAAGAAGGATGGGTCAAGAGCAAATGGAAGCCTTGCGAGAAGAGGTGGACAAGTTATTGAAGGCAGGGTTCATAGTCCCTGTGGAGACCACAGAATGGGTGAGTCCAGTTGTAGTCAGTCCAAAGAAGGATGGGAAGTGGAGAATTTGTGTAGATTTTAAACCCTTAAACGCAGCCACTAAGAAGAACCCATATCCTCTTCCATTCATTGATCAGATCTTGGATTCAGTGGCAGGTTATGAGAGGTACAGTGTGTGTGATGGTTTTTCAGGCTATTTTCAATTGAAGATTGCTCTTAAAGACCGCACAAAGACAACTTTTATTACGCCATGGGGCTGCTATTGCTACACAGTATTGCCATTTGGGTTGTCAAATGGACCTTCCTTCTATCAAGAGAGAGCAAATTGGGTGTTGGAACCATTCATTGGTAGTTGTGTTAAAGCTTTTATGGATGACTTCTGTGTTTATAGCAGTAGGGCTGAACACCATGAGAAGCTGCAGATGGTATTGGCTCGATATGATGAATGTGGAGGACAACTAAATCCAAAGAAATGTCATCTAGCACAGCCAAGGGTGAAGTTATTGGGCCATATGGTGTCAGAAAATGGCATTGAGGCTGATCCAGATAAGGTGAAGTGTATTATTCTTCTTCCATCACCTATGAGTACGAAGCAATTGGCAACCTTTATACACAAAGTGAAGTACATGGCACGGTTTATTCCATTGTCTTCACAGCTTCTTTATCCATTACAGCAAGTGGCAAAGCATGATCCATTGCAATGGGATGACAAGTGTGAAGAAGTGTTTCAAGAGGTGAAAGAGGTGTTAGGGGGTTTGTCAGCCATGCAGGCTCCTGATTGGGAGAAAGTTTTTTTATGTAAATCCATCAGTAGGGGATGATGCCATTGGAGCTATGCTATTGTAAAAGGGGAAGGGCAGCCATTATATGAGGCCAGTGTATTGTGCAAGCCGAGTGAAGTTGGTAGCGGAGAGAAAGTTATCGAAAGTAGAGCTAGTGATGGCCAGTGTAATATTTGCTTGTCGACGATTTCGTCATTACTTGCTACCACGGCCTTTTGTTTTCTTGACGAGTTATGCTTTTTTTCCACAGTTAATTAATGGTATTAACATGTCAAATGTGGTGAAGAAATGGGTAATTGAGCTGCAAGAGTTTGAGTTCTCTTTTTTAGTGGAAGATAGTACAAGGGCTACCCTAGCTGATTTGTTGACCTACAAGGAGAATCCCCTTATTGTTAAGGAAGAGGTGGTGAGAAAGGTAGTTGAAGAAGTGCCACAGATCAGCAATGCACATGTGTTGTTCTTTGATGGTTCATACAGAAAGAGCCATGATGCAGCTTTAGGGGGTATAGCACTTTATGATCCAGAGGGGAAGCTAGTATGCAAGAGAGGGTTCAAATTGGATGCGCATAGTAACAATGAGGCTGAATATGCTACATTGGAAGCCGGATTACACATTTGTTTGAAGCATGGGGTTCGAAGGTTGAGCATAAAAGGTGATGCCTTGTTAGTGGTGAAGCAAGTGCTGGGTGTGTGGAAGAGCAAGAACACCTCATTGAAGGAAATGTGCTTCAGAATTAAAGGCCTGTTAAAAAAGTTCGAAGCATGGAGCATCAGACACATTGAACGTGCTCTAAATGGAGAGGCACATGAAGCAGCTCAAGGCATGATTGGGGAGCTATTCGTGTTGAGGACCAATTTACCTCTTTATCATGGCCGGGAAAGTTTGGCTCAAGAAGAGGAGTTTTTGCTCTCAGAAGTCTAAGAAGTATGGCTTTGTGCGTAGAGCATACAGGTACAAATTGATTGGTGATGTCTTATACATGAAAGGGGCTGATCTCGTGTTGAGACGTGTACCTTGGCGGGAGAAGCTTTACAGAGTGTTGGAAGAGAATCATGAAGGCGCATGTGGTGGCCATTTTGCTCTAAAGATCACCTTGCATAAGATTTTGCAAGAGGGGTATGTATGGCCTAGTTTGCACAAGGATGTTCACCATTGGTGTAGATCTTGCAATAGGTGTCAAGCATTTGGGAAGAGAGTGTTGAAGCCAGAGCTACGAAAAACCATTATGGCGTTTGATGTGTTTGAAAAGTGGGGGATTGATGCAATAGGCCCGTTACCTATCACAAGCAGGGGCAAAAGCTATATTTTGACGGCAGTGGACTATCTTTCTAGATGGGCAGAGGCTATAGCAGTAAAACAGATCACTGCAAAGGATGTGGTAAAATTTGTGTATGATGAAATATGTTGCAAGTTTGGGGTGCCATTAGAGCTACTTTCAGATAAGGGGCCAGGATTTAGAGCTAAACTGCTAGACTTCTTATGCACAAAGATGAAGATTAAGCACCAGCATACCACTCCTTATTACCCACAGTGTAATGGCTTGATTGAAAGATTCAATGGTGAGTTGGTACAAATTCTTTCTAAAGTGACAGAGCACCAAGGAAAGAATTGGGATTTGGAATTGCCTAGTGCATTATGGGCTTACCGTACTTCAGTGAAGACAGGTACAGGGTTTACTCCATTTCATTTGGTGTATGGAAAGGAAGCACTATTGCCTGTGGAGGTAGAGTTTCCTGCGGTCAAGATGTTAGAGAAGTTGCTTGGGTCGCCTAGTGATGCGTTTAAAGAGAGGATCTTGCAGTTACAAGAGGTCCAATTGGATAGGATGAGCGCATTGGAGCATTATGGGCAGATGCACGATAAGGCTTTGGCAAAGATAAATGAAAAGGTCAAAAGTAAGGGTATTAAGAAGCATGACTTGGTTTTGCGCTACAACAGTAAGCTGGACAACACCTTCCAAAAGAAGTTTCAAATTAAGTGGGAAGGCCCTTTCAAGGTAGTGGAGTGTTTTCCAAATGGCACATATCAGCTAGCTAACCTGGATGGTGTTCTACATAAGTCAAGGGTAAATGGATTGCGTCTTAAATTGTATCATGCTAGATTGATGATGGTGGAGCAAGATGAGTTGTCGGTGGAGCAAGAAATGTTGGTGAAGGATGAGGAGACTTGTGATGCGGCGAGTCTCATATCTCTCTTTGCTGCTGCTGATCATGAATGATCTAGCAGGCTAGGGGATGGGCAAATTATGTCAGGAGTTTTTTGGAGCAAGGGATTGCGCATATGTACATACCCATGCATGTTGCATCAAATAAAGTATTGCCCATTTTCCAGAGCCAGGTGGTTACGTGGGGCCCACATGTGTACAGGTAGGACACCATGTACATAGTGCATCGATTTTCATCGTTACTAGTACCATTGTGTTTTTCTACAATAAAGAGGAGTTGGTAGCGTGTAAAACTTCTCGAGGAAGCTATCCGCGGGCCGACGACGTGAGGTCAGCAGGTGTGTCAGATGGCATCTAGTGGCGTCAGGAGGGCGAACGAGGTCAATATTTGCACGCGGATGAGGACGGACACAACGCGGGTGTTTTCTTGTGAGAGTTATGCAGAAAGGTCATCATTAGGATGACTTTTTGGGGCCACTTCACGTGGTGGCGAGATGCATTATTGGAAAAAAGCTGAGTGCCAGGTGTGCGAATGATGCAAAAAGGTGACAACTATGCACTGTGAGGTCAGTTTTTGGCCTGTTCGGGGTCCGTTTGAGGTCATCTAAAAGGCCAATGGTGCCCAACTAAAAAATCTAAGTGTGGGAACTGAAAAAACAGAGAGAAGACCAGAAAAAACGTGGAGAAGAGAGGAGGAACAGCCGCAAGTGTGTTTTTGCGTATTTTGGAGCCTGTTTTGGGCGTAAACTGCTCATCCGAGGTCGGATTTGAGCACTTTGACATTGTAGACTGGGGTTTTGGGCCGTTCCGGACGCGATGGCGCTGTCCATTTTGCCAAATTCCTCACTCTTTTTTTGCTGTTTTTCTGTGTAATCTTCTCCGGTGAGTGAAGCTTCTTCTCCAATTTGTGATTGTATCTGGTATCTTTTACCCATATTGTGTGAGTTGTTTGCCCCATTGGTGTTGGCCCAAGATCATTTGTATCTAAACATCAGAAATTCTCCTCTTTTGAGCTGAGTTTTTTGGGTGTGTGTGTGTGTGTGTGTATGTGTGTGTGTGTATGTGTGTGTGTGTGTCTGTGTGGAGTGGGCAAGTGGATAGTCTCTCTCCTCTCACTCCAGAGGTGTGTTCCCTGTCTCGGCCAGGTGTGTTGTGTAAGCCGAGTGGTGCCCCATAGTGTGTGTGTGTATCTTCCCAAGAGTGTGTGTCGGGTCATTATAGAGGGCTGTGTGTGTTTTCATCCCGCTCACAGCGTATGCCTCCCTTCTCACAAGCTCGGAGTAGGGGATGAGCTTTACACTAAAGTTTGAGAAGGAGATAGTCTTCTTTACTTCACACATGAGCTTGTGTGCTTAGCCAATGACAATTAAGAAGCATAAGTGATAGCCTTGTGACACGTGTCCCCCTTTCCCCTTTTGTGAGAGATTTAGGTAATTAAAAAATGCAATTAAACTCTCATTGGACCTCTTAGTCTTCTTGCCAATAGGAATCAGGCAAGCCATTTGGCTGTTGAATGCTCATTGGACCCCTTGGGAGACTGTCCAATAATATTCTAGAGAGCTTAATTTCTTTTTTTTCTTTTATCAAGTGTTTTTAAATGAATTAAACTATATTTACTCTAGCCTAATCCTCATTGGTCCACCTCTATGGCCATCCAATAGGATTTGAATGCAACTTGGGGGCAACTAGGTTAGGGAGTTGACATGTGTCCACTATACCCTTTGTGTAAAGGGAGCTTGCAAGTGTGTGTGTGTGTGTGTGTGTGTTTCTCTCTCATCCCTACTAAAAGGGCTCATCCCCTCAAGGATAGGGATGTGGGAAGACTTTTGAGTCTTCCCACAAGCATCCAGTTTACCCTAAGCCATTGGACATAACCTTTGAATTTTGGAACCTTAGCATTTTGGAAGTCTTAATGGGCTAAACCTTAGGGTCTTTGAAGCCCATTGATGCACATTGATCTTTTGCAGATGCCCCCCCCCCCCCCCCCCCCACCCCTTTGGATTCCTATTTTCCCTCCTTTGGACCACACTGTGACTGGTCTGCCAGCCTAAGCAATATTCTAGCTTTTTCTCCCCTCGTACTTCCCCATATTAAATGATCAGTTTAACATGAGAAAATCATTTAGGAGAATTAGATATTAGTTATTATGACAGATCTTATGGTGGGAATGGAAAACTAATGTAGTTCTCCATATACACCTTCTCTTGATGGAGCCTTGTATTTTGCAAAATAGACAAACAAATCCATTATTTTGTAAAAAGAAGGTGTCTTTTTAGCATACATAACATCTGCAATCCCCTTAGGCTCTCCACAGGCTACCACTCCTTAGTTGTTCAAGGAAAGATATCTGAAATGGAATCAAAAAATGAGAGAGAACAATGGGAGAATGTTAAATTTATTGTATCAAATAGATAATATTTTGTATTCCTTATAGTAAGAATGAAGCGTGAGATGTTCATCCAAGTTTAACACCATATCCTTGGCCATGTACACATGTTGAACTTTAGCTAGCCAGCTATTATTGATCACTTTGAAGGGAATAAGACGACCTTTCCAGTGGTTTTTTATTTTATCTCACTTGGTTCTCTTCACCCTGTGTACACCTTTTCATGAAGGAAGCATTGTTACCCAGTCATTCACACGAAAAGACATGGGTTTCCAAAGACCATCTTCTCTATCGTTATGAAAGTCACAAGAAGGTATGTTATGAGAAGGGCGACGTGTAGAAGACACCATGGAAACTCAAAGATCAAAGAAGAAAAATGAAAATATACT
The DNA here is from genome assembly GCF_014529385.1 of Adiantum capillus-veneris. Classification (NCBI taxonomy): domain Eukaryota; kingdom Viridiplantae; phylum Streptophyta; class Polypodiopsida; order Polypodiales; family Pteridaceae; genus Adiantum; species Adiantum capillus-veneris. The sequence continues at coordinate 33,629,830 of NC_140951.1, forward strand.
GAGGAAGAGAAGCAAAGCTCTCACAAAATGGAGGGAAAGTGAAAAAAATATATGTTTGAAAAAAGTAAGTGATTTGTCATTAATGACCTTGTTTTTAGAGCCTTCAAACAGAGATTTCGTATCTTTTGACAATGATTTTGTGAAATATAAAATAGAACAAAATGTCAGACTTCAGTACTTTGAGCTGCAAATTTAATGGGCTTAATTGCCAGAAGCACCTAATATAGCAGTTTTTGGCCAAGTGATAAATACATGCATTTAGCCGTTCTCCACCAAAATAGGGCCATCAAGACCCAAGATAGAGGAGACAAGAGTGTCATACTTTTGTGTAGATGTCAAATGACTATTGGAATATTCTTTAATCCTTAGATTAACAAACAACCTTTTTCTAGCCGTTTTTGGCCCTAATGACTAGCCAAAAGTAAGGGCAACCAAGTTCCCTAAGACATGTTGTTACAAAGACAATGTGGGGGAAGGTTTTCTTTAACCCTTTGGATACATCCCCTCTGGGCTAGAAATATTTTGTAATCTAGTCCACATATCATACATCCAAGCATCATGACCATGAGTTAACTTTTTACTCACAAGTTGTCATCCCTCCCTATACTCCCAATAATTATGTCAAGCTACCTCCTTGAGTCAAGGAACCTAATTATCTTTGATGATGTAAGCCCTTTAGGCTTGAAAAAGGACTCATTAGCACTTGGTTTCAATGAAGTAAATTAAGCAATGTTCTAGGTGGTTTTTTTTATTGTGTCTACTCTCCCTCATGATTCTCTCACACCATGAATGCAGCCATCATTCACTCCCCTCACTCTAATGTCGGTAATAAAGCCCATCCCTATGGCATAGGATGCTAAAAACTCTTGACCCTTTTATTGATTTAAAGAACCAAATCTTATTTAGGAAAACAGACATAGCTTCTATAATTTTGGTAAGTTATCGTTGCTCGTTAACTTTAATGACAAAAGTGTGGGCTCGAATCATCTTTTACAGCCCAAACCCACACATTTGAGTGAGGGCTAGTATAATGTGCAAGGTTGAAAACTAGGCCCATAGTTGTTGCACACAGCAAATAAGGGGTCCAATATTTTTTTATTAAACTTGCTACATGTTTTGGCATTACTAGCAAATATTTCAAAGAGTCGCTCTCTCTACACAGGCATTGGTTGTTAGAGATATGGCATATTCCTAAATGTGCATGCAAAGATGGATAGATGAAGGAGAAGCTAAGCATACAACATAGGAAGTAGTACTGTCAAATCTACTAAAACAAAGCTAAGGCTTGCCCTAGAGTGATGGGCATATATACTAGTCAGGGGAAAAAATGATGAAAACTAGTACCTCGATGGTCCCAAGTGTATTCACACAAATTACTATGATATTACAATAAAAAATCCTCTTGGAAGATATGTAGTGAACATGAGCTAGCACTCATGTATAAAGAAGTGACAGACCCTATGTGATCAATCAACAAAAAGGAGTAAGCTCAAAGCTTTGCAAAAAGACTCAAAATTGTCACAAAATAGAGTGTAGTGTAAAGATTGAGCAAATGTGTCCTATGTAAGCACAAAAGCTAAAGTGGCCTCTCTTTTAGAGAGTCACTCCTACCATGATGACAATGCAACTTGATGTACTTTTTTGTGGAACACTAGGTTACTTGCAATTGCCAAAGTATTGTCATTGTCACTAAATATCATGGAGACAAATTGATGTTCAACACTTGAGTCAACCAAAAGGCATCTGAGCCAAATGCATTTACAAGACAATAGCTATAAAGTTTCCCTATTCTTAATCTCACAAGTAGAAGTGGCCACTGTAGGATATTTCTTGCTCAACCAAGATATGCATAGGCTGCTAAGTATGAAACAAAAATCACTATTGGACACTTCTGTGTCACCAGCCCAATCCAAGTCTAAAAAATTGTAAGTCTTGTGGCAATGATCCCTCCTTGGAATAAAACAACTCAATATGTATAGTGCCACTCAATAGCAAAAGATCCACTTAATCACCTTCCAATGAACAAGTAGCCTAGTGATAAAGATTAAAATCAAAGTTGTGTCAAACATCATGACGACTAGCTTCAAACCCGCCACCATAGGGGTAGCAATAGGCTTGCAACCTTCAAGGTCGAATATATGCAAAAATGTCTCCTTGTACTCTGTCTAACATAAAGAAATACCTCCATCAACCTACTTAAGTTGTATGCCCACAAAATGATGTAATTTAAGCTCCAAATATAACATCTTTAAAGAGAAATTCAAATCGGCATTACAATCACCAATATAGAGCAAAAGGGGTGGACGAATGTGTGCATGGAGGGAGAGAGAGAGAGAGAGAGAGAGAGAGAGAGAGAGAGAGAGAGAGAGAGAGAGAGAGAGAGAGAGAGAGAGAGAGAGAGAGAGAGAGAGAGAGAGAGAGAGAGAGAGAGAGAGAGAGCATGATATGGTGGAGCTACATTGGGCATAATCCCCTCACTCACTCCTTTATTCTATTGACCATAAAAGAATAAGGTTAGTTATAGATGGGTTAGTGATGGACGTCTGGCGAGTTGGCAAATTACCATAAGCACTATATTTTTGCCAATACACTGCTTGCAAAAACCAAAGATAGGTTTGAAGACCACAGTCAAGAAAGGCTTGATTGAGAAACTATCTCGATAAGAAGCACAGCTTCTCCCCATGCCACACATTGGTCAGAGGACTTTGATTAAGTATGATCATCAGGTTTAAGGTTTCCCATTTTCACGAGGTTGTTAGATTTTGTATATTTTCATATTGAAGGATGTCTCCCATAACATTTCAAAAGTTTAAGCCAACGCAATTAAGAATTATCCCGAACAATCGGCAGGTACACGCAAGGCTTGTCGCTTGTAGAGCAAAGGTATTCGACAGGGCCGACAAGTTATTCCAGTTAAAGAAGCTGGCATACATATTTTCCTCTACTTCAGAGTTTTGGGTTTGCTAGAGCATGGCTCCTAGGTAAGTTATTTGAATTTGATGAAGTCAGACATGGTCATGATCAACCCATTGTCGGCAAGTCACATCTAATGGGTTTTCTATAATAATTGGGAACGGGTTTTGGCAAAGCAGCATTTGACAACTTAGGTATGATTTCTTTCTGGAATTACTATAGGTATTTTTATGCTTCCAATATGGTATCCTACTCAACAAGTTTGGAAAACCACACCAAGGGGTGATGAAAATGTTGGTAGCACAGGTGACAATTCAAGAACATTGGTAAAAGAAAGTTATAGTTTAGAATTTTAAACAAACCTTGCAAAAGTTTTTACCATGCCATCTTGACAAGAAAAGGTTGCTTTGGTCAAGCAAAAATTTCACAGTTAAGATGAAATTGGATGACTAAGATTACAGCGCTATCTCTTTCAATATTGGGCAATCCATGATTCTCAATAAGCTGCATGATTTGGCACTTAGGCTATTGAGTGAGCACTATACATGAGTCCAAAGTGGCACTCATGAGCACATGTTAGCTATGAGCACTTAGGCTGCATTCTGTCTCATCGTTTTGATGAACTTATGCAAAGAAAGGCTTCACTTTTGAACATCTCGCATGGAAATTTCCAAAGTTTGGAATATGCTATTAGCATACGAACTTGGGGAAGCTTAGCAACATGTTTATTTGATTTTTTATTGGAGTTCGTTATGACCCAATCCACAAGGGCATGCATGGTATATCCAACAACTCAAAATTTCTCAGCATTCATGGCTATAAACCAGCTTCAAGCAAAGGAAACGGTTCTTAGAGGGGCGATGAGACTAGCCAATTTCAAGTTCTACCTGTTTTTTTGTCTTTAACTTTTCATTTGAAAATAATTTCTCTGATGTACAAAAGAAGGTGCTTTGACATTCTTAGTGCAAAGCAAGGCTTCTATTTTGTACCAAAGTACTATTCACTGACCTACTATCATTATTGATGGTCACAAGTTTATCTCATCACACCTGTACTTTCAAGTGATAGATTGTGTTGGTTGCTATTGACTGCTAGTTTGAGTAGTCTCCATGCAAATTCTAACCAAGAGATTTGGATTGCAAAGGCAACACCCAAGGTTATTGATTTAAACTGCCCTATTTTCACCAATCTTGTATTTAGTGTTCAACAAGATACTGACATACTAGCTCTTTCATGCTTGCTTTTTGGTAAGACACCTTTTAGACTATATCTTTTTGGTGCAAAGTGCACGTAACAACGAGTAAGTGAACGCTATGTTCAACGTTCAGGTACGCATTGATTTGGTTTTATTCCATTTTTTAATATGATTTTCTTGAATTTTCTACATAGGATGTGTCAACTTAAATGCTTTCATCATTTTGCTCTTCAAAGACATGACAAGATCATGTAGGAGCAAAGTATTTTGGGTCGAGTGTCCCAAATACATTTTTGCATTCTGCAGTTACGGACCTACATGGTAGGGGTTTGTTTGGTGCATGTTGGAAACATCGTATAGGAAATCAAGGAGTTTGGTTTAGCCAATGTGGAGCAAGGTTTATGAGAGTCCCTCTCACTCATGTCGCTAAGTGTTTATAGTTATATACACATTCAAGTACACCTCGTACTTGATGAATGCCATTTTTTTGGACATCCTTATATGAGAAATATTCCACATGTGGAGAATATGAGTCTCTGGGACTGACACTTGCACCCGTTGTTTCAATTATGTGTTGCGACAGAGTCCCTAGGTGATGGTTGCATCTATTTGTTAGACTATTTTGAGCACATTGTATCAAGAACAATTTCAGTGGCCAAAAATTGTTGGATACCTAGTAAGACTTGTTGTTACTGTTACAAGTACATTTAAAAAAATTTAACCGATGGTTGTTTATACACATAGAAAAATTATGTTTTGTTCATGAGCAAGCTCATTTGGTACCTAGATGTAATGGATTTTCACATTCTATTATGGTCCATATATGCTAACATGATTTTCACGTGAAAAGTATTTAGTTCTTTCTCGGTGAGTCGTGACCATAACCTTGGTTATAAGCATTGGCAAGTAAAGTTATGGATATACAGGTTTGGATCTATTTTGGCTAGATGCATGCACACTAGATGTTATGGGCCCTAGTCTTTAGCAAAGGCTGATTTGGAGTGGCATGCACATTCATGACAATAGTAGCTTCTAAGGGATTTCACACTATATGTGCATTATCTCTATGGGATTAATTGTAGATCTACCAGAGGTCATGGCTCAATTCGAGTGCTTGTAGATCATCTCTCTAAAGTTAACCAAGATGTTTGTTCATAACAATGTTGATTCCTCAACAGTGTTATTAGGAATTGTGATCCATGTTTACTAGTCATTTTATAGGACTGTGTGCAAAACAGTGGGGAAGCACACCTCAGTACCGTCAGTTATCTAAAGAGGATAGGAATAGTGTTGATCTTGTGCAGAAGGATATGCTGAGTGCATACATTAGCACAAAGTAGTCCAATTAAAATGATTATCTCTCTACTTGGAAAATCAAGATGTTCCTCAATTTTATTGAACCTCCTACTAAACCATGTTTCCGTCACATGGACAGCTGGATAAATGAAGGATGCCACTGAAAAAAACATTAGTGTTCTTATGAAGATATCATTACTTTTGTTTTTGAGGAGAAAAACTCTTCTTCAAGGGGGGAGTAATGTTAGACATAAGGTCAGATAGTAGGCTAGGGCCAAGGACCAAGACACGCATGTAGTTCATGGGGGCTATATATGGCATGCCATGGGTCTATATATAGTGTGGCTGAGTGGTGAGTTGCATGTGCTAGTCCCCGTAGTATCTCACATTTCTTTCTTAGCCCCTCCCTCTACATGATCTTCTTCCTTCTCAACCCTTCCCTTAGCATGATGCATCTTTGGATACTCGGCCTTTGCATTGCCTTCCTCCTCAACACCTCTCTCTGCATCATGCATCTCTTCCCTGTCAATCTCTCCCTCTGCATGATGACTCTTCTCCTCACTCCTTCCCTATGACTCATATTTCACCTCCTCTTCCTTTTGTCCCTTTGCAATTTATTTGAAATACTTTGAGGACTCATGGAGGTCTATTGTCTTGTGTCCCACACTTGTAAAAAATTTGAGGACTTGTGGAGGTAGGTTGTCTTGTGTCCCTCACTTGTCATTGTCATCTCTATTTCATAGGGTGTCTTTTGCATCCAATGAAATAGAAATAAAATGCTAGATAAGAGTGACACGATATCAATGCAAATACTATAAGGTGTACTTCTCCAATACACTCTACAATAATAATAAAAAGAGAAGTTGAGATCAATTATTATTGCTATACAACCACCATGTTATTGTAATGCTTTGCAAAATCTCTACCTTTGACATGAATGGCTCTAATGCAAAGAATCTCTATAGTATGTACTTAGCATGTAGGGGACATCTCCATCCGCGTGAATTTGCATCTGTTTGACTTCGGATTGTGACTTCTTTTATAGTCGCCTTATATAGTTTGTAACTACCATGCAATGGTCGTATGGCACGTGTGGATGCACAATCCTTTGAGGGATGATTCTTGGTGCACTATAGGTAGAGAGAATGTAGATATGCTTCATGTTATAAGGGTAAAGCATCATACATGCAATTTAGAATGTATTTTGGGTGGATATACTTCATGGTACTCTCAATATAAGGGGAAACTTTAGATGTATATATTATCAGTTGTCAAATATAAGTGTGTGTGTGTGTGTGTGTGTTAACCAAGAGGATATATATAGTATTATATATTTATAAGTGCTACATCCATATACTTTGTGTTTTTATCATTTTCATTTACACACAGGTTGAATGGAATATGTATTTGCTTTAAATTTCTCAAAATGGTCTTTGTTCTGATTGTCAAGCATAAGAGCACACGAAAGCAAGAGATGCAAAATAGATCCAGAGTGTTTGTTTGGGCCCCATCACATAGCTACCTCTTCTCCGTAGTTGCCAAAAGGTTCAATAAAGAGAAATGTTGACTTTAGTGAGCCTTTGGAGATTCTTGGTATGGCAACAAAGGAGCTTTCCATGAGCTCAAATGTGGAGATTGTAGAGGTAGAGTCATAACCTTCTGCAAGTCAAGAGGACACTGCACCCCTCAAGGTTCATGTGCTTAACTCACTAAAGAGGAAGATGCACTTTTCAACCATTGCCTATGGGCCACCTACAAAGAACAACACAAAAGAGCAGAGGAAAAAAGAGTCAGTTATTGTAGAAGAATGTACAATCATTGATGATGAAATGCCTTTTGACTTTGTTGTATCTTCAAGAGTTGCTGATAAAATTTATAAGGTATGTGGCATCTTTAATGCCAAGCATTTTAGTCTTGATGATCTTCTAGCTCGGCACAAAAATTTCTTAAATCCTGAAAGAGAGAGGTTTGAGCTGGAGGTGCAAAGGGGAAGGGTCATCCTTGATGACATGGTGGTGGTTCACTTAAGAGAGGTTTGAGTTGGATGTGCAAAAGGAAAGGGTCATCCTTGATGACATGGTGGTGGTTCACTTAAGAGATTGTGATACCAAAGGACATATGTACAAAAAATACCACCAATTTCCACTATCATACAGAACTTGTGGTGCCCTATGCACAAAAAAAGTGCGAGCTAATTGGATTTCTTTTATATCTAAATTAACTATTTACTAGTCTTATGAAGAACCCTAAGGAAATCATAAAGAAACAAGATCTACCACCAGATGAACAAGAGGTGAGGAGAAGGGCTACAATGAAGAAGACTCCGGGGGTGCACTATGTAATCATGTTAACGTATAACGTGAGTTGAAAAGGAGGGGTTTTAAAATACAAAAAATTTAGGCAATTTTCCAGAGATACATTAAACTAAGGGGCTTTTATATTCAATTTTGAAAAAACATCCTAAAATAAGGGGTCATTTTATTCATTTAGACATGTTAAAAGAGGGGTTTTAAATACCCCACGAGTGCATGTTATATAGGGGGTACTAAACAATGAACCCCCCCCCCCCCCCCCCGTCCCCCCTCTTCTCGAGGAAGAAGATGAGATAAGTGAGACTGTTAACTTTGAGGCAAAAGAAAAGGAGGTTGAACAATGCAAAATGCTATTTGTGAAAACATCAAAAATCAAGCTATTGTTGGATGTGTCTAGATTCAATGAGAAACAAGCTAAATTGATGCTTCCTGGTGTGCCATAATTTAGAATTGGTGACAGGACATACATCTTCCTCCATGACATTTAAAGTATTTTCTAATTGAGAGAAGACTTTGCATTGGGCATCATTTCACAATTCCATGAGCAGAGGAGTGGCTTTGTTTTGGAAGATAGTAGTGACGACGAGGCAATGGAAACCTCCAGTAACCCACTAGAGTGCCCCAGACTTTGTATCTAGAAAGTAAAAAAGTATAGAAAGACACTCCTTGATGAGGACACTTTTCAAGCAACCAAAAATAGCCTGAAGCCCTCAACTAGAAATCAAGAAGTAGAGGATTGGTATAAGTGCCTAGCACAAGGGTTGAGCCACTCAATGTACCCATTGAAGGAAAAATTTTGGATGCAAGATGAGAGTTTCATGGTAATCCCCCCCTCCCCCCCCTTCCTCAATGTATCTCTCTAACATCTGACACTTTTTTATGGCTGCATTCTTAGATTGTTGAAAAGGATGACTTTCTTCTTCATCGGACTCGAAGGTTCCATGGAAGGGATGTAACTCTTTCACAATATCTTGACAAACTCTACGAGCACAAATCTTGGTCTTTCACAATGGAATTTTGCAAGAGGGGAATACATAAATGTTTTCCCTGAAGACACTCTCCCGCTTCCTAGGTGGATCGATGCTGCCACAAAACGCGGACAAAGTCACTCTTGTCAATAAAATTTCTGCAAGAGAGTGTTTTGGATATAGTCTTGGGTATATAGGTAGCCGTGCAACATATTACTATACATGCATATCAATGGTGCTATCCTTAGGAAAACAAGACCCAAATGAACTCTTAGAGTATGGAAAACACTTGATATTAAGATACAAGGGCAATGTGCCAGAAAATATATATCTCAATTCTCAACAAGTTGAAACACAACTTGTGACTTGCACATGTTGTCTTAAGCATGATACGCTCATCAACTAATGTGAGTGTACCTTTATTTTGCATGTCGAAAAGTTCTTGCGTGACTTGGGTAAGCTTCAAGATTTTCTTTTAATAGGGTGTTGTTTCCTTTTTCTTCTCCACGATGTTTTGTTTTTTTGGCTTCTTTTGTTTTGAGATGATGGTTTTCCTTCATCCAAAATTTTAGCAATTTCTTTCCCTTGAAGCTTGGCTTGATATCTTGTTATGAGTTAACACCTCTCCTCGGTTCATTTGTCGGTCAATTATGTCAGGAATAGAGTTTTAATGAAGACCCAAAAGAAAATTTCATGGTCCTCTTTATTTACCTACAAGAATCATCCTAATGTGATGTGAAATGAAATGTATTATTTTTGTACAAGAGTTGGAAGAAAATGACTAACCTCAAAAGCATCGAGCCACCATATGTTGGTTACTAACTGACCACTGAAGTATGAAGGATCATTGGTAGGATATTTTGAAAGTGCCTTATTTGTTAATGTGATTGTCACTTGCTCTAGATTCTTCTCTTTAAGATTCTCACTCTCATCTAGATTCAAGACAAAATGTCGCACACCTCTAGCCTCTTCAAATGTGACATTGTAGAACTCTACCATTATAGTTTTCAATAAAGTAAGGTCCATGAAGATATTGTTGTACTCATCATAAGTTGTGAATATCCCTTGGCCTTTGTAAGTACCTTGAATATGAAAGGGACATCCAAGGAAGTGGATATGTGCGTTGTTGAGCTGAAGTCTCTCTTTTCAGACACTTGCTGATGTTGGTAGTAGCTTCAAATTTATTCCCTTCTTCACAAATATAGAGGAGACAGATTGTTGAATAGTTGCGTACCCTCGTTTGCTCACGCCAAGTAAGTCAAGTGTGCCATGTATCTCTATGGCAGGCACTGCATTCTTTGAAAGAAAATAGTCCATGACATCTCGCTACAAAAACTTAAACTTTTTGTCATGGATTATATCTTTGGCAAGACTACTTTTTATCAAGGGCTTCAACTGCTTCCTTGCATTGGTTGTGGGATCAATGTTTTTCTTTGTTTGGATAGATAGCATGTCTGCAAAGAAAGCCATACAAAAGTCAAAGAAAAAAAGTAGTTTAGTTGAAATACTAAAGAGAGATTGAACTCCTCACCTCAAATGCTTGGATTCTTTTTTTAAGACCATCGGATCCAGCCTTCAAGGTTTCAAGATTCCGTAGTTTCACCGTTCGCACATGAGCACCCAAGCTCGTATCTTTCTTTTGTAAGGTCTATACCTTTTCTCACAGCTGAGACTAACAATATTAGTGTCTTGCGCAGTACCACATGCCTTGAAAACGAAATCATAGGTGATTGCATTTGGAGAGATTCCCTTGCTTTGCATCTACTAACAATAGCCCACTACAAGGCTCCTTAGCCCATTGCAAGGCTTCTTAGCCTTGCCACATTTGGCATACATGTCGACCAAGGAAGTGCCAAGCACAATTTTTTTTTTCAACATCCCTTGACTAACAATATCGTCTCGTGAATTCTTTTGCCCATCTTAACATCTTCCAAATTTCCACATTCCTTCAAGATACAAGCATAGGTTATTGCATTTGAAAAGATGGAATCAATTCACATCACTTGAAAATAGCCAAGGGTTTCCTGGCCTTGCCCCTCTTTGGTATATCTTGGAGTTAGTGCATTCTTAGACTTAACATTACACAAAGAAAACTCCTTAAGAACCTTTTGTGCTTTTTGAAGTACATCACATTTGCACAACATTTTGTTTTAACAATCATTGACTAATAACATCATTATGATTTATGTTGCCCAAATTGGCATTCTGCATAGTGCCACATGCCTTCAAGATGCAAGCATAGGTGATTGTATCTAGAGAAATTCCATCGTTTCACATCCAACAAAAATAGCCCAGAGGTTTCTAGCCTTGCCCCTGTTGAGCATATCCTGCAATCAGTTCGTTCCAAGAGATGTCATTCCGGAGAGAAAGCTCCTCAAGCACTTTTTGTGCTTTCTCAAGCACACCACATATGACATACATGTTGGTAAAGCCAATGCCAAGCACACAGCCCCTGCCTAGCAATATCATGATTGCACATATTGGAGTCTTGCGTAGGGCCAAATGCCTTCAAGATGCAAGCATAGGTGATTACATCTGGAGAAACATCTTCACTTGCATACACTAAAAATAGCCTAGAGCTTTTTGGACCTACCCTTGTCGGATCCACAATCAATGCATTCAAAGAGACAACATTCTGGATAGGAAACTCGCCAAGCACTATTCTTAGCTCTTTCAAGTATTTGGCATACATGTCAACCTTGGGAAGGTGTGGGGGGGGTTACTTATAATTATCTGAATATCACTTGAGTGCAATAGAAGGGGTTATTAAATTTTATTTTTGTTCACATTTTCATGTACAGAAGGGTACCATAAAGTGAAATTGGGAAAAAAAATAAAAAATTCATAGATAAGGACTTTTAGAAATTTTATTTTTTCTCACATTTTCACGTATAGAAGGGTACCATAAAATGAAATTGAAAAAAAAATTACAGATTAAATAGGAAAAGGGCGTAGTTTATTTGTAAAAAATTCATAGATGACTCAGAGATTTAGAAATATTCCTTAATCGCACGCAATATACAAAACTTATTTATAGTTAGGAACCATATTTATGGAGGGTTTAGGTGGTGCAAGTGCTTGAGGTTTATTTCTATTGTTGGAATGGAGCGCTCCTCATCATTACACTTATTTCATGCTATTTTGTTTTTGTTTTTTTGGCCTACATATCACTTATGTCAGGGTGTTGATATTGCTTGATACTGCCTAGAGGCCCTTGATTTTTCTCGGAGGGTATTGAAGGGCCAGGTCTATTGCTCGGAGGGCCAGGGCTCTGTACTAGCGTGCAAAAGTGACCGAACCGTCTGGAAGTTTTCAAATCACGTGATCATTTTTTTTTGAAGAGTTGTGAATTGAGAATTTTGTTACTTAACAATGTGATCACAAATAATATCACCAAGAAATATACAAACCAGCCTCAAGCTCATGCCGAGCCTTGAGGGACAGAGGGTTACATACGAGCTTAGTTACAAGTACCTAATAGCGTACTATTACAAAAATCTCAATCCTTTACAAAGCAGGGGTCGACAGGATGGCTAGGGTCACCCTAAGCCAATCCTTTGACTTATGTTGTTTACCTATCATATATATTATCTTGGAAAAGATAGCCACAGAGAGGTTGCTATCAAATACACGACAATTTTTGGCCTTCCAAATATTATTGAAGAAACAATATCTGATCTGCAAAACTTTGAAACTGTTTTCCACCAAGGCATAGATCCTTCTTGAAAAACCCTATCTTCCATGTTCTTTGTATCCATTTTCACATCTTTCCAGCAAGGCCTCTAATAGCCGGGCATTCCATGAAAAGTTGGGAGAGTTCTTGCTGACTGATCTACACCTTGAACATCTATCGGTCCCAATGCACCGTGCTTGAATCTTAATGCCTATTGGCAAGTCCCCCCATAAAACCTTTCACAAAAAAATCTTCATAGATTGAGGTCACCATGGATTCCAAATGTTCTTTGTAACCTCTACCCATCAAGCCTCCAACTATTTCTTCTTCCACTGCTTGTTTAAAGGGGCAAACTAATCACCCTCATGTATTAACACTTGGTAAATGTCCTTGGTATGGGGTTTAGCAAATCAACTACTCAGGGCCATTCTCGGGGGGGTCACTATATGAAAAACCTATATATCGCGTACGTTCAAGGACTATTTATAGAACCCCTTAGCTGTGATTTTTCACCGATAAAAGGAACCCTTTTCCTATTCAATCTGTAAATTTCTTTCAAGTTAACATTTTCAACACCCTTCTCTATGTAAAAATGTGAGAAAATATTTAAAAAAATAATCCCTACTGTTGAACCCACGTGATAGTCTTTTTTTAAAAAATGTAGGGACCCCCCCAAGGGGCCATTTCCAAGATTTTCACTCAAAATTAGATTCACAAATCGACATCACAACATTGTCCAGGCGCCCTACAACCTTATTTCTCAGTGTCATTGAGTTGAAAGTGGACAACCACCTGGTTAGAGGATTTCAAGCACTTAATATTTCTACCCAGAAGTGGTTCAACATTGAAGCCCTTTATTGTTCATCCTTCTTGCAGTTTCTGTCCACAATAAGGGTTCATGATAACTCCAGCAACTTTAGACAGACAGTGAGATGAGTGCGAGATGGAGTTCTGGAAGTATTTGGTTAATTCACTCCATTCTAGTACCCATGTTTCCCTATTGTGCTTTTGCACCAACTCTTATGTGATGCCACTCAGTCTTAGGCCATCTTGGGGTTAATAGTTTGTCGTGCACCTCAATCCCTTTCCACTGACCACCTTCATAGCAAATTTTTGCCATGTCTATCATATCTCTGGTTGTGATAGCCCAAGACTCATCGTGTTTTGCAATTGAGACCACAAACTTGGCGCATATGGGCTCAACATGAACATTAGGGTTGAGAATTTTGAGGCCACCTTGGACCAACGGCCGAGCAATACCTTCCCACTTTTCCCAATTCCACGATGACAATGCTTTAGTGTTATTCCTCCATAAGAATCTTTTAACAGGTTTCAAAAACTCCTTCCAGCTACATTTGACTATTTTGAGGAGCGGGCTGGTGAAGGAAATATAAGGAAGCATAAATGAGTTGATCACGCTGACCCGACTCTAGAAGAGAAGCAACACATACTCCCACCTTCTTATTTTCCTTTGGATCTTCTCAAGGACCCACTAGAACCTTTGTTTGTGAGTAACATCCACCCCTAAGGGCCCCTAAAATGCTAAAAAATCCTACCTTTAGACACAATCTCCCTTGATTATACCGATGGGTCAAATGAGTCCTTTTTTGTCAGGGAGATCAATCTAGACTTCTTAATACTACACGTCAACCCGAAAGCCACAAAAAATGTTTGCACACTCTCTAGAGCCTTCTTGAGCACCTAAGGGCAGGCTTTCAAAAAAAGGAGGGAGTTGTCCACAAACATCTTGTCCAGGAATTGGTCGTTATCGGGCAATGTTAACTCTTATATTTCCCCATGTGCAGTAGCAACTTCAAGAATTGTTATTAGAGGATGTGAACCAACATCAAAGAGAAGAGGGACCGAGGGGAATCCTTTCCTGATCGATCTTTTGGCTTCAAAGGAGTCCACAATTCTATCATTGAACAAGATCTCAGATTGGCTACCTGCACCCAGAGTGTGTATAAGTCGACAAAGGCAAATATATCTTCAATGGAGGACCACAAGATCCTACAAGACATATTCAAGAATTTTGGGAAAAATGCATAAATTTGTGGCAATTCTTTCTATCACAAGTTCTTTTAGAGAGGTTACATTGAGCTATGTTGTTGTCATTTTGGCACATTTTTTGTCTCACATGATCTTGTAAAGAGGTTGCAGTGTTCTAATTTGTGGTAGTGTTTGCATGTTATGTGTATCACAAATTCTTGCAGAGAGGTTGCATTTTGCTAGATTGTTGCACTTGAGGAAGTTATTGCACATTTGGGGTGTCACGGGTTTTTGCATAGAGGTTGCATTGAACTAGTTTGTTTCACTTGAGGGAATTATGGCACATTCTTCATGTCCCAAGTTCTTTTAGAGAGGCTGCATTGGGCTAGATTGTTGCACCTGGCACATTTTTGGTGTCATGGGTTCTTGCATAGAGGTTGCATTGAGTTACATTGTTGCACTCGAGGAAGTTGTGGTATATGCTTTCTGTCCCAAGTTCTTGCAGAGAGGTTGGACTATGGTAGCTAGACGTTGTTGCACTTTAGGAAGTTGTGACCACATTCTTTATACCAAAATTCTTACAGAAGGTTGCATTGTGGTGGGCTATTGCACTTGAGGAAGTTGTTGCACATTATTTGTGTCATAGTACTTGCATCGAGCTAGGTTGTTGCAACTTGAGGATCCTGGGACACATTCTTAAGTAGATGCAAAATTCTTGAGTAGATGTAAACCAACTTGAAGGATTGATAAATCCATATTGTCAACATAAACACACATGAGTGCACACACACACACCTTGTCCCACTTTCATGTGCACTATTCAATATTTCAAAGCAATCATAATCTACTTGATTGTATGAGCATGGGATAAAATTTAATAGCAAAATGGTGTTCATAAAATTTCTCAAATGAATGTGCACCATTTCTCATGCTATGATCTTGTGTGTGCGTGCACACACACACCTTGTCCCACTTTCATGTGCACTATTCAATATTTCAAAGCAATCATAATCTACTTGATTGTATGAGCATGGGATAAAATTTAATAGCAAAATGGTATTCATAAAATTTCTCAAATGAATGTGCACCATTTCTCATGCTATGATCTTGTTTCTATCAAATATGACTCAAACACCCTTGCCTAAGGCTTGTCTAGGTTGGCTCAATCTCCCTGTCATATTCCATCCATCCAAAATCATGTGGTACACTTGGCATGTATTGGGGTGCCCACCCCCAATTATAAGTTCCCCTAGCCTCACAATGGAACGCCCCCCATCACTCACACATAGTCATGCTTTTCAATGAAAAGAAGAAAAAGTATGCTTTACATGGGCAAGCACCTCTTGCTTGTCATTTTGCAAAAAAAAGTCTCTATTATGTGGATCCACCTAATATATTGATCCACACTACTAAATCAAGTTGTTGATGATGAGAGCCCTACTATGCAACACTAGGTCGTCTCTAGATTTTCACAAAGCGCTTGTCATCTATGAAGTCTTTACTTGTCCATTGTCTTCTTGTGTGGAAAACTAATTTATCTAGACTTCAACTATCGTTATACTTATTGTTTCTCTATAGCTATACATGGATGCTGGCAACACATCTTAAGCATCTTGAATTGTGATACAAGGATGCCACTACCTTGTGCACTTCCTTTGTCCTCATTGTTGCTTTCCCAACCATGATCACTTGGATAAAAATGTTACTTTGATTGAAAAAAAGGCTATAAGTGCTCGTTTTGTGCCAAAACCAAATGGTTGAAGGACCCTTTACTTCTTAATCTTTTAGGATCAACTCTTTGCATGCTAGATCCCCAACTCAGAATTTAGTTTTAGCATTCCTAGTTGTTATACGGTGGAGTCAGAGTTCCCACATGAACTTCAAAGGCTTTGGTATCTTTTCCGCCAGGTAAAGTACAAATCTAAGGAGGGCCAACGGGTAATTCACACACAACTTCATGCCTATGACAGATCTATGAAAAATTGAATGCTCTCATTGGTTGTGGGTGGATTGAAACCCTCTCTGTGGCTTTGCTAGGCCAAAAATACTTTATAGTTGTAAAGCCATGACATGGCTGGCACACTTGCAAGCAAGACTCCCAATCAGGAGTGGATAGTTTGAATCAGAGATGCAAGGATGCTTCATGTCATTGGCCCATGTCATCTCCTCCTAGGCCTTCCGGCCATAGTCTCAACCTAGCCTTAATATTATGTCCTAAGCTAGCCTTGCTCATGAGAGAAGCCAGCATGTGATGCTCCATTCAAGGATTCCCTTGATTGATGCAATGCTAGCCTCAAATGTGATTTTTGTAGAAACTTTGATTGGCACAATACTAATTCAAACTTTGAGTAGTGGGGGCCTTTGAGGAGGGATGGATCTCCAAACTTTTACTTCTATGCTTGGACTTAAGTTTAAGACTCAAACATTAGTCATAAGCTCACAGCCCTACCTAGATTTTTTGGTGTTATAAACCAACTTGATTTGCACTCGACATATAATTTATACTCTCATGTTCAAGGCTCAATGTTCAATTTGATCGCAAGCATGGAAAATTTTCTTCAAATCAATTCTTTCAACATGAAAGCAGTTTCATTGGTGCCATGGGGAGCTTGTAGGAAGGCCATGTCAACCAATGTTTTGCATGCAGGCTCGAACTTGAGTTTGAGCCTCACAAATTAGTCACATCTCTCAACCAAATTGTTGGTTTGTAGTTCCAAACCCTTGCTTGTTGGAAAAAGAAAACAAACTGAGGAGGGCTGCACCAGGTCATTTTTGCGCCCTGTGATTTGTGTCTCTCTCTACCTTATAGCAGCGAGTTGAAACTTGTCTCTCTCTCTCTCTCTCTCTCTCTCTCTCTCTAACAGTGATGTGTGACTGCACAGGACCTCGTGGTTGGTACCCTTCAACTGCAAGCTCTACCCTACGTTTGTTGTGTTGTCGTGCATGACCTGCAATACTAGGAAGGCATTGTCAGGATGTAGGCTGATGGGACGATGCAAATTGGCAAACCACACATGCTTGTTTTTGAGGATGGGTTTGCAATTCCTAATGAATATATTCCTCTTCATCTGATCCATCACATGTACCCATGCAGACCCTTACATCAACCACATAGATCCTACCGCCAAATCCTAATTCCTGATACTCTTCATAATCATGGGCGGAGAGTGCAGGCCACAACTCAATCCCTAATCTTCTCCACAGCCATATCACTTCAACTTGTCATGCAGGTAAAGCCAAAACTCGAGATCATAATCATGGGCGGCTAGTAGTTCTCCCTAGGGCCCACATACGGACTGTTGCACTAGGTCGACTGCACATGCAATGGCCGACGCGGGTCCTCCCATTTGCTTTAAAGTTTTCTCTCCCTAGTAGCCTACATTGACACGTGGTGTGTGGGGGGGGGCACCACTCTCTCTCTCTCTCTCTCTCTCCACACATAACCATTCGTTAGTTCAAAATTTAAAATTTGAATGGCTTCTAAAGAGGGGAGGGAAACTTTAATGCTTAAGCTAAAGATTAGCATCTTGAGACTCTCTCCCAGTATTTCTCTTTGTATTGTACTATGTGTGTGTGTGTGTGTGTGTTTATCTCTCCTAAGCTCTTAAATTTTTGAGTTTCTACTCTAATCTTTGCCAAATCACATTCTAGTTTTAAGTAATCTGCCTAATAAATTGTAGCGCAACATTATCCCTGATCACACACTTATCTCTCTTCCCTAATCTCCTTGAAGCTATCTCCCCTAATCATATTGTACTCTCTCTAATCTACTTAATCAATCACATTCTAAACTCTTTTTTAATCTTCTCTAATGTCTCTCTTCCTTAATTGCATTTTAGTCTCTCTAAGTTTCCTAATAAACTCAATCCCTAATCTTCTCCCTAGTCACATTCTTATAATGTCTCCCTTATCTTTTACAGTAATCTTCCTTCCAATCTACTCCAATCTTTTACATTCTAATTTCTCTCCAATATTTCTCTCATCCCTATAATTAAATCTACTCTTTCCAATCTACCTAATAAACCTCTTTAAACATGTTAATCCCTCTAATCAGTCCACGATATCTCTAATATCTTCCATAGTCACTCTAATCAACGAGCAACCTTTGTTTACTTTGAGATCACTATCTATGCCCACTAAGCAATCTCTCTTAAGAATACATGTTTCCTAATTTTTTTAATTAATTATCTACAACAATGTACTTTTCTTTTTTATGAACACAATCACCTAACAAATGAGTGAATATACAAAAAGGAGCGCACTTACTTGGAAAGAGATCAAGCTCAAAATGTGTGACAATCAAACAAGGAGTGCACTTACTTGGTAAGCAATCAAGCTCTCTACTTCTTTGATGTATCTTTTATTTCCTCATGAATTCTATTCACACCGGCCTCCTCATGATAACATAGTATAGTTTACCATGGAGATTTCAAGATAGTAACGAATCAGGCTCCAACCTAAGTCTGAGCCTATTGCATAGGTTGGAAGCCAATCTCAAAAGATTCTTGAATTTAACATTAAAATTGACTTTTCCTTGATTATTAGAAACGCTCTTAAACCAAAATTATAGGCTCTAGTGTAAAGATTTCAAGTTAGTAAGAAGGTCAGAACTTAAGTGCAAGCCTTTTGTATAGGTTGGGCAGTAGTCGCAATAGTGACTCAAATTTAAGGTTGAACTTAAATTCAAGACACTATTAAACCAAACTTGTAGGTTCTCGAATTAAGGCTTCAAAATTGTAAGAGAGGATCCAACTTAAGATCAAGCCGCACAGCTTGGCTAGTAGTCTCAAGAATTTATTGAGTTGAAGGTTAGTCATTGACTTGTCCTTGCATGCTATAAACACTCTTAAACCTGGCTTTCATTTCAAGATATTAAGGGAGGCTCGAACTTAAGTTTGAGCTTCCCTTACTTCTAGGCTTGCATTTCAAGATAGTAAGGAAGGCTCGGACTTAAGTTCGAGCCTTTTGCTTGGAAACTAGTCTCAAGGGTGGCTTGATTTCAAGGTTGAACATGACTTTCCCTTGCTTCCTAGAAATATTCTCAAGCCCAAATATTTCAAAACAATAATCGAAGCTTGAACTTAAGGTCAAGCCTCTTACATTGGTTGGGCAACACTTTGAAGAATGGCTTCAATTTAAGATTGAACATGGCTTGTCATGCATTGCTAGAAACACTCTTAAACCCATGTTATAGGCTCTATCATAAAGATTTCAGGATAGTAAGGGGGGCTTCAACTTAAGTTTGAGTTGCTTCCATATTTTGGGAAGCAGCCTCAAGTGTAGCTTGAATTTAAGGTTGAAGTTGACTTATGCTTGTTTGCTAGAAACCCTCATAATACATTTTGTAGGCTCTAGAATAATGTGAGGTCCCCATCCCCGAGAAGATTGGGGCGATATGATAGATGGCCTTCCTTTATTCTCC